>NC_025695.1:379568-394792 GCF_000633955.1 Camelina sativa | reverse complement strand
GAAACAAGTCAATGAATTATAATACTTAACTCCGGTGCTTTAGTAAAAGACGATCATCATCCAAGATCTTTAAGATAACAAAAATGAAAAGTTGAGTTTTAGCATGTTCTCCTTATCGTCACATCAGGAAAGGGACAAAAGACTCTTAAGTTTACAAATTTTGTCAGAGCACTCAAGATGCCGGAAAATAATAAACCCTTGAATAATCCACAGAGGGTAAGTGGACTCTTACTATCAGCAACGCTAGTAAGTTGAGACCTGTCTTGGAACACTGTTGGAAGCTTATATATTCCTAATGATGCCGCAAGTAACCTATGGACAAAGACATCTACAACCAGGGAAAGAAACAAGTTTATAACATCTAGCAGATGAAAACAAAGGGAAGACAGAGTAATTTTCACTTACCGGCATATCTCCGGATAGGGGATGTAAAATGAGTCGACATCAGTAACACCAACACACACGCCACTACCCAACCCCTTCTCACGAACTTCCCCATATTTACACTTTCTCTGTCTCTCTTTCTTAATATTTACACTTCCCCATATTTACACTTTCTCTGTCTTCTCACGAACTTCCCCATATTTACAAAAATCAAAGAATGAATGATTGATTCTATGGTCAAGTGAGATTAAAGATTTGAGATTTGGGCTTAGTTCATCACTTCTATAATATATAAAAAAAATCTCTCCTTGTGATATATAACTACAACTATAAAACAGAGCAATCACAATTACAAACTACACATCACAATAATTGAATCCCAAATCCGAAGATCCCTAAAGCAAAGCTCTCTTTCACCAAATAAATAGATGATAAGACGAACCTTATCTCGCCGATTTGTTAGCCGGTCGACCTCGCCGTCCTCTTCCATCGCTGTAAATCGATTGAATTTCCAGATTTTCCGACGAATCGCCTCTTCCATCGCTGTTTCGAACGAGAGAGAAGAGAGAAGAAGAGAGAGAGAGAGTCGCGAAGAACGAAAGAAGAAATGGAAAAAAAAATATATATATTTTATATTTATGCGTCTACCAATGGAGATACGCCACGTCGCGTTGTTCAGTGGTTGCTCAATTCCTTCCCAAAGCAAGGATACTCTCATTTTTTACTCGAAAATGGATTTTTAATTGGGATTTTGGGGTCTAATTGTGAGAGCACCCGAAAGAGTATTCCCCGCTAAAAATAGTCTGAGTACGCAAGTAGAAAAACATGGAATTAAATATTACAACAGTCCTTACTCGATGAAGGAATATATTTAGTTTTTAATAAAGACTTTGTAATGGTTGTTGAAAAAAAGGAAAAAGGATTTTTGTAATTAGGTAATAAAATACAAAAAAAAAGGTTTTGTTATAAAAAGGCTCCCTTTCAATATACATATAATATATGATTTATAAACTCATTAACTCTCATGCAAAAATTGGGAAAGTCAATCAGTGGTAAGACTTGGTGGTCAAGGGTATTCTCTCATTCGTTTGTATAGTCTTTTATATTTATGGAGGAGGAGGAACTGAGGAAGAAATAATTATTTTGTTTTACCACTTTCGTATTAACATCGTCGGCTCTTAATTAGGAGAAACCATCATTAATCATGTCTTTGTTTCTCAGCCGGTTCTCGCTCTCCCTCCGGGTAAGCTGCCTCCGATCGTCTGTCTCGGGATGGTGCTTTTTCTCTGTTTTCATGTCTAATATATTAACTATCATGTATTAACGCAGACACATCTCACGGCTCGGTGCTTCTCGTCTTCTTCCATCTATTACATCCTGGGTGCTGAACCATCTTTGAGAGATGGGGATATCGGAAATCTGAAGATTCATGCTCTTGGTTGTTGTGACAGGGTTACGGAAAAGAAGGTGCCTATGGAGTTACTCAAGGAAATGGGAACCATAGGAGCTTCCCATGGCTGGGTAGCAGTTTTGAAGAATGGCGTTGTACATATTCAAGAGTGCGTCGGATATAAACCCAAAACGTATTTCCCTGCCTCGCCTTGTAACTCTGGCTCATTGCCAAACCAAAATTGTAACCAATGTGGCCATGTCCTCTTCTTCTCCCGAAGATGAAGAGTGCATCGTGGCTGTCAAGTTCATGGGACCTCAACTCAGCTTGTGCAGGCCTGCTCAAAGAAACTGCAAGTGGACCAACATCAAAATCACAGACCCCAGCTTCTTCTCCTCCCATGTAATGTACTCCAAGAGAGAGGAGATGTTTTCGATGCCCGCTTCTAGAGGCCACTACACAGGATCATGGGATCTTGGGAAATACAAGCACAAACCCAAGCTGAAGATGCTGCAGATTCCTGATCATCCCGAAATGACAAAGAGCGAGTGGCAGCGGTTGGATTCGTGTTGCATGAAGCAACACTACTTGGTGGAGTCGAGAAACACAGGTGAGACTTTTATGTTGAAGTGGTACACAGAGAGCAGGCCCCCTAGGAAGAGTTTTAGGGAATGGGACCATTTCCTTGTGTTGAGGCTAGACGAGGAAGGAAACGCTGTGTATACTAAAGACATTGGAGATGTCAGCATTTTCCTTTCCAAGGCTGAATCTTTCTGTCTCCCGGCTAGCTTGTATGGGGTACCTGAAAACTGCGTCTTTTTCTTGGGGAAGCACGACTTTGGCATCGTCCGACTCAGCGATCATCACAAGGGAGGTGGTCCTTTAACCCACCCGGTACCTTACTTCTTTCCACATCAATCTCCACCTATGAAAGACTAGTACTCTGTTTCTCTTTTAAACCTCAAACTCCTCTATTTTATGCTTAGGTTTTGTTTTTGTTTGCCATTTTACCAAAACGAATAAAAAATCACACGGCTTAATTTCCTAAAAACAGACGATGCCTTCTTCCAAACTATATAAAACAGAAAGTTGAAACAAAACAGCCTTCTTCAATCTTCCTCAGCTTTGGTTCTGTTATTGTACATAATAGTAGCTAGGAAGTCGAGAACCCGGCAAGGGGGGAAAGCGAAAACTTGATTACAATCCTCTAACTGGGCCTCCTTTTGCGATTTTAATTTACAAATTTGTTTCATTCTTTTCGTGCTTCTGTGAAGTAGAAAAGAATCTACGTACACTTGTACGTGTTAATAGGAAAGACTTAATTAGAAAAGTAGACACTTTCTCATACAATAATTTATAAAATAGGCATTTTACAAAATATATTTGTAATAGACATTTTTCTCTTTTTTCTCTAATACAATTCTCTATAATACAATTCTCTATTAGAGAGATATTTTAGTAAATGACTTATATAACCTTTTGTGCAAACATAAATATTCCACAAAAAAATATTTGGATAATCATACCTTTTTTCTTTCTTTTTTTTTTCTCTTTAACTTTTCAACTTATTTTTGTTATTAATTTATACAAAATAATTATAAAAATTCCTCAAAATACCATAATTTAGGTTTTATTAAAATACACATTTTAATTATTTTTCCAAAAAACCACATAAGTTTTATTTTCTAAAAATATCAAAAACACAAAATTGTTTTTAAAGATTTATAATTTATTTGGTTAGGTTTGGGTTTACAATTTTAAATTTAGAGTATAGTCTTTAGGGGTAGGGTTTTAGTGTTTAGGATTTAATGTTTAGTTTCTAATATTAATCTTCACTTTGATATTAATCTTAAAAGTACCACATTTTAAGTTTTTTTTTCCAAAAATAACACAAACATAAAAGTATTAATTTTTTTCCAAAAAATCACATAAGTTTTTTTTCCAAAAATACCAAAAACACAAAAAATTGTTTTTAAGGACGTAGAATTTATTTTGTTAGGTTTGGGTTGACAATTTTAAATTTAGGGTATAGTTTTCACGGGTAAGGTTAGTTTTTAAGATTTAATGGTTAGTTTCTAATATTAAACTACACTTTTGATATTAATCTTAAAAATACCAGGCTTTAAGTTTTGTTTCCAAAAAACCATAAAAGATTTATTTTCCAAAAAAAACACAAACATAGGAAAATGATTTTTAAGATTGTAGAATTTTATTTATTTATCCTAGATGATACACCAAACCAAAAGAGTACACTAAACTCAGTTGGTACACCCCAACCCAAATGGTATACTAAACTCATATGGTACACCAAACCTATATAGTATACTAGACCTAGATGATATAGAAGATTCAGATGGTACATCAGACCCATATGTTACACTAAACCCTGATTGTACACCAGAGTCAGATGGTACACTAGACTCAGATGGTACACTAGACTCAGATGTTACACCAGACATAGATTGTATACTAGACTCAGATGGAACACCAGACCCATATGGTACACCAGACACATATAATACACTAGACCCAGATGATACACTAGACCCATATAGTACACCAAACATTAATGGTACACCAGACATAGATGATACACTAGATTCAGATGGTACACCAGATTCATATGGTACACCAGACTCATATGGTATACCAGACCCAGATGGTATACCAGACCCAGATGGTACACTAGACCCATATGGTACACCAGATTCAGATGGTACACTAGACTCATATGGTATACCAGACCCAGATGGTACATTAGACCCAGATAGTACACCAAAACCATATGGTACACCAGAAATTGATGGTACACTAGACCCAAATGGTACACCAGACTAATATGGTACACCAGACCCAAATGACACATTACAATATTTTAAAATAATTTATTTTAGGTTTTGATTCTCTATTTTATACTTAATATATAATTTTAAGGGGTAGAGTTTTAGTATCTAGAGTTTAAGGTTTAATTTTAGAATTAAATTATTTAAAATAATAGTTATTTGGTGTTATTTGAGAGAATTTTCTTAATTAAAGTGGACCATAAAACATTAGTTTTTTTATCTAATACTTCAAAAATCGGGTCCCACATTTTTTTTTTGTCATATTCCATCTCTCATTTCTTTTAAAACTGGGACCACAAATAAAACTCTATTAATTATGACACATAATCATGGATATATTGATCTTTTTATTTGTTTTTGTCTTATACTCTCTCTCACAAACTCTCTATCTCACAAAAGTAAAAAAATGTATATTCTTCAAATTTCTAACAAAAACTGTCTACTTTTCTAATTACTTTTCAAAAAGTGTCTAATACACTAATGGACTCTAGAATCTCAATTTCGTATTAGGTAGATTAATTATGAAGCTAGAGATCTTGGCTACATCAAAACCAGCTAGAGAAGCTCAGTTTAAAGCATTTTAAGACAGAGAGAGGAATATGAGAAATATGTTAATTTGAAATTAACAAAAATGGTATCTTGCGGTTAACAGGTAACTAAGATGGCTTTATGGAAAATCAATATTTGCTAAATTTTAGTTGTTAATCCCATATGATATATATTTCACTAATTTTGACTTTTGATTTGGATTTTCAGAAACACATGGATTGGTGCTTTAGCAGCGGAAGTTCTTTCGATGTGGAGGTGATTCACGGCCACATCATCAAGATAGGGCTTGAAGAGGACGAGGTCACCATCAGGAGATTGATGGACCTGTACGTCAAAGTGGCTCAGCAGCCTAAGGAGGCAAACGTTGTTTTTCAGCACATGGTTAGTGCATACGCCCCACAGGTATGTCAATTATGCAATTACTTAATCTATGCTAATAAAGAAAAGACCGAGAGGATTGATTATTCTGATAGAAATTTAACGGAGCAATGATTGTTATTTGCGTAATTTACACCATTTACACATTATGTTTTCGTTGCAGAGAGTTTCCTAATTAAAAGATAATATGGGATTAACAACTAATTTTGTTGTTGTTTGCAGAAGCAATTGATGATTAAGTTCCATTGGTGTCTTGATCACGCTTCTGTCATCAACAATGGACTAAGGGTGGTGCAGGGGCTCCATTCCCAGATGCTTGTTCTGGGACTTGAGAACACTGACAGACACGTCGGCATGCTAATGAGCTCGTACACCAGAGTGGCTCTCCATCTCGAGCTTGCATGTCTGGTCTTCTCAAAGCTTAAAAGTCCAGGCTATTTAGCATGGAGGAATTTGATCTGGGCATATGCTAATCATGATCCAGAAAAAAGCCATTTCTGTTTTTGGAGAGATGGAGAAGACTCATATCAAGCCCACTCTTCTCTCATTCTGGGCCCTCGTCTATGCACACGTTCAGTCCAACCACGCCAAAGAAGTCCTCCTAGATGTGTTACTGAAGATGAAGAATGTGTACAACTTGAAGCCAGATGTGACCCACTTTGGGTGTTACATGGACAAGCTCGTAAAGACTGGAGACATAGACAGGCCATCGAGTTTGCTGATACAATGGGATGTGCAATATCAAACCACATGTGTGGGATGATTTTTGGGGAATGTGCCAAAACCGTCGACTATGATTCTGCTAACAAGATGATACAGTTGCTTGTTGCCAAGGGAGGAGAGTATGTAGTTGACTATCCCATTTACGGTTGGCTAAGAGAAAAGGGGGTGGAGTTTCCATCTTGTGTGAAGTGCGGCCCAAAGTACCACCGTGAACATGGACCAGATCGCCAGTCCGCTTGGAGTCGTATTTCTGTTTAGTAACGTGCACGTCAATTAGCTCATTTGGGGCTTCAGCTATTATGCTTCCTTCCACTTTTATTTGTGCTTTGGAAAACAATCTTTTAGGAGTCGTATTTATGTTTAGTAACGTGCACGTCAATTAGCTCATTTGGGGCTTTGGCTATTATTTTATTTGTGCTTTATAAAACAATCTTTTAGGAGTCGATACTGGCTTGGTGTTTTAAAAAAGGTTTTGACTCTTTTACATTGATATCGGTTCAAAAATAGTTATATGTCAATTACAAGAAACACAGAGAGTCGTCCAAGTCAACTGGAATTAGGCACAATGATTGTCTAAGTCAAACTTGTACAATTTGATGAACACATGAGTTTATGGAACCGTAATGCGAACCAACCCACAACAACACACCTATTCAACCGGAGAGATTCGGTTATTAAAAAGGAAGAACTGTTTCATGTTTTCAAATTAGTTAAGACTTAGTCTTTCCTTAGATATAGGAACCGTATTCACATGTTTCCATTTCACGTCATGTAGGATCGTGTTTGATTTAGTTATTGTCTCCTTCTTGTTCTCAGCGACTCCCCTCTCACCTGAGCAGCTCGATTCTAGTTCAACTTTAAAACCATTAAACTGGATACTGCAGGTTGAGATGCCAAGACTTGCATCAAAATGCATATTAATTCAATAAATCTGAGAGTTTACAAACGTTGAAATGGAGATATCAGGGAAGTCTTTTTGGTTTTGGCCTTTGGCTAAGGCTAGAACAAAACATAATATCGTTAAGAGTCCCAAAAACAGAGTTGCAACTCTGTATTTTATAGAAAGAAAAAAATGGAAACCCAGAAAGAAAAAAATATATATTCAGAATATCAGATATTAGCTTACATCCCTGACTGTGAGCCTGGTAAGGGGAGCGGAAGCTGGACAAGAACCAATGCTCTGTTTTGATGGTAGTAAAACAGAGTAAGGAGAAAAAAGAGGTGAAGAGAGAGGATGGGGTGTAAACGAAAGAGATAGAGCCGAGATCGAGTTGTGAGATCGAAGTCGACGAAGTTTTGCAAGTCCTCCTTGCAGGGCTTCGAGAAAACAAAGCTCTTTTGGGTAGTTAAGACTACCTCTTTTTTTGGTTTTTATTGATGCAATATGTGATGATTTACAATGCTGCTACGTTCTCTATTTATAGAGGCGTAGGAAGAAAAAAATAAAACCCTAAACAAAACCCTAACAATGATGAGAATAACCGACTAAACGAAAGCTAACAAAACCGACTAAAGCTGTAACTTAATGGACAAGTAACACCCATGCCAAGCCCATTAAGGATCGATGCTACGCTGCATCAGGTCTCCCCGGGTAGGGAAGGATTCGTCCCAGAATCCAGGCCGTCGTTATCACCACGAAATGGATACAAGTACTTGACATTAAAAACATTGGAAGTGTGAAGGTCGGGAGGAAGACAAACTTTGTATGCATTGTCGTTGATACGTTCAATGATTTCCACTGGACCAATTTTCCGGGACTTGAGTTTATTGTATTCACGCAAGGGAAGACGTTCCTTAGTCAAGTAGATCCATACCAAATCGCCAGGTTGAAACGCAACGAGTCTCCGTTTAGTATCAGCTGCAATCTTATATTTAAGCGAACTTTCTTCTAAATTAGCTTGAGCTTGACTATGCACCAACTCGAGATCATCAACAAAGTCGAGAGCCTGTCCATGAAGACGGGTCTGGTCAGGCAACGTCGTGAGATCAAGAGGGCACCGTGGAACCAACCCATATACGACACGAAACAGACTAAATCCGAGACTGCAATTAAACGCATGATTATGTGCGAACTCAGCTTGGCATAACTTGGAATCCCAACTCTTAATATTGTCGCCCACCAAACAACACAAAAGATTGCCAAGAGCTCGATTAGTAACTTCCATCTGACCGTCCGTTTGAGGATGATATGCCGAGCTCATATCCAAACTAGTACGAAGAAGCTTCCACAAAGACCGCCAAAAATGACTCAAGAAACGAGTGTCACGATCAGACACAATGGACTGAGGAAGACCATGGAGACGATATATCTCGTGGAAAAATAGTGTGGCTACCGTAACAGCATCCGTTGTCTTCTTAAAAGGAACAAAATGAGCCATTTTAGAAAAACGATCCACCACCACGAAAATGGAGTCATGGCCGCGTTGAATACGAGGAAGCCCCAAAACAAAGTCCATACTAATGTCCGTCCATGGTTGCGTCGGAATGGGTAACGGAAGATACATACCCGCATTGGAAGCTTTGCCTTTAGCTTGGTGACAAATACGACAATGCTCGACGAAACTAGTGACATCACGACGCAATGTTGGCCAAAAGTAAGAGGTGGTCACCAACTGGAGTGTACGGTCTCGACCCACATGACCCTAGTTGTGGAGTTCTTGTATAATCTTGAGGCGCAAGCTACAATCTGGTACACAAAGACGAAGATCTTTAAACAAAAACCCATCAGTAAGTGTGTAGTCATCGGTAAGACCCTGTTCCGCCTCCAAGAAGATAGAAGCAAAAAACGGATCAGTTTTGTAGAGCTCAGCAAATGTTGAGAAACCCGGAACCGACCCCTGGAAAGTAGAAAACAATGAGTGGCGCCGGCTGAGGGCATCAGCAACTCGATTGGTCTTACCCGACATATGGCGAATAGAGAATGTAAACTGTTGGAGATATGCGATCCAAGAGGCATGTCGAGACGATACTTTAGCTTGACTGTCAAGATGGCGGAGTGCGTCATGATCAGTATATAACACAAAATCTTTGTGAACCAAGTAATGACGCCAATGCTTGATAGCTTGAACTATTGCGTAGAACTCAACGTCGTACGTACTATAACGTGTACGGGCACCAGATAGTTTCTCGCTGTAAAATGAAACAGGACGACCTTGCTGACTAAGAACAGCACCTATCCCCAACTTAGATGCATCACAATGTAACTCAAACGTGATGGAAAAATCAGGGAGAACCAATATCGGAGTGGTCGTAAGCTTGTGTTTGATGAGCTCAAATGACTCTGAGGCTGCAGGCGTCCACAAAAAGCGGCCCTCCTTCATACAATCCGTGATAGGAGCTACAATAGAGCTGAAATGTGGTACAAACCGACGGTAAAAAGAAGCTAAACCATGAAAGCTACGAACCTCCGTGACCGTTGTCGGAACCGGCCAAGACTGAATGGCTTCAACCTTCTTTACATCCACAGATAAGCCTTTGTCGGACACCACATATCCCAAGAATTGCACCTCATGCGTGTCAAACTCACATTTATGCTTTGCAGCATAAAATTGTTCACGACGTAGAACAAGAAGGACCTTGCGAAGATGATCAGCATGCTCATGCAACGACGAACTAAATATAAGAATGTCATCAAAATACACCACCACAAATTTACCAATGAACGGACGCAATGCCTGGTTCATAACTCGCATAAACGTACTTGGTGCATTAGATAAGCCAAAAGGCATAACAAGTCATTCAAATAAGCCTTCACGTGTTTTAAAGGCTGTCTTCCATTCATCACTCGGGCGAATACGGATTTGGTGATAACCACTCTTCAAATCAATTTTGGAAACAATTGTGGCTGTACCAATCTGATCAAGGAGGTCGTCTAAACGAGGAATAGGGAAACGATAACGCACCGTGATTTTATTAATAGCGCGGCTGTCAACACACATGCGCCAAGTACCATCCTTCTTTGGAATCAAAAGAGCTGGTACAGCAAAAGAACTTAGGCTTTCTCGGATATGACCTTTCCGCAGTAAGTCCTCCACTTGACGATGAAGCTCCTCATGTTCTTGTGGACTCATCCGATAGTGTGGCCGATTAGGAAGTGTGGCACCAGGAACTAAATCAATGTGGTGTTGAATGTCACGTAAAGGTGGTAACACCAATGGCAAGTCCGCCGGAAACACGTCTTGGAAGTCGCTCAAAAGAGAATCGAACGAAGTAGAGTGCATAGGCGGAGGAGTAGAGTCTAATTTCCCCACCGGAAGGAGGGCTAAAGCAAAGCCTTCCACACGTAACTCTTGTTCAAAAATCGCTTGTGAGCACAGCACTGAACTCGGTTTGTCATGATTAGTGGTACTTGAACGTGATCGTTTAGCGTCAAGTGCATGGGGAGAGGAGGTTGTTTGACGTAAGCCGGAGTCCACCTCGCCGGATTTGGTGCCAACGATGGTTCCCGTGAAGGTAAGAGGACAATATTGTGGGTCTCCCAAATAAATTGGTACGTGTTTTTCACACCATCATGTATGATTTTACGATCATACTCCCACGGTCTTCCCAACACTAAATGGCTAATATCCATTGGAGCCACATCGAAATAACAACGGTCCTTATAAAAAGGGCCGATGGAGAATGCCACTAAAGCACGTTGTGAAACACGACCAGCAACGCCATCTTGAAATCAAGTGAGTGAATAAGGCGATGGATGAGCCTCAAAAGGAATACCAAGTTTGATACCCGCTGACTCCGCAATAATATTTCGGCAACTATCATAATCAATAATGAACGTGCACATGCGACCTTTGATGGTACAAGTAGACCGAAAAATATTGGTGCGTAACCAGTCGTTCTCCCGCTGCTCCGGTGTTAAACACACCCTATGGGCCATAAGAGCAAGCCCAATATCACCATGAGTGTGATGAACTTCATCGTGATGACCAGTTTCATCACTGTCGGAGTCAGGACTTGGGTGCTCATGATCATGAAAATCCTCCCCCGTGAGTAAACCTCGACGTGTTTGATGGGGGCAAGCTGTCTGACGGTGACCGTTTTCACCACATGAAAAGCAACGCAGGACGTTACGAGATGACCGTCGTAAACCTTGTCCGTCATCACGCTGAAGTGATCGTGTATCAGATTTTTCTTGGTCAGGGCTGTCACGAGGTGTTGGTTGGACGGACGTGGTCTGTTGGTCTAGCACACGACCCCGAGAAGACGACGCACTCCAGTTGGACGAACGCAGCTGTTGTTCGAACGATGCCGCGCGTCGATGAGCTTCAGACACTGTTGTGAGGTCGAATTGTTGCATAGAATTCTGAATATGAGCACGTAATCCACCAACAAAACGAGAGACAAGCTGAATCGGACTATCATATATCTCTGTCCGTGTGAGTAAGAGATAGAATTCCTCTGCATATTCATCGACAGAACGCGTGCCTTGTTTCAAATTTTACAATTTGTTGTACATTGTCCTGTCACAGTTATGAGGCAGGAAGGTCTCACGTAGCTTCTTTTTAAGCTTCTCCCAAGAGGTAATTGCAGCCTTCCCCGACCATGAACGTGTGACTTTTGTTTGTTGCCACCATGAAGCCGCATGACCACGAAAACGAGTAGCAACTAAGCCAACTCTACGGTCTTCAGGAACACCTTTAAAGTCCAAAATCTCATCCACTGCCACCAACCAATCGAGGAGGGAGTCACCGCGGATACCACCATGAAACTCCGGAATGTCGACGCGAAAGCTTTGTTCCCATCGTGTGTCTTGGAAGCGTTGCTCTTGTGGTCTAAAATTGATCATACCTCGCTGATTGTTGTGGTCTTGTTGTACGAGAACACCAGCTTGATCATTGACGGCAACGTTATCAACTCCATGATTTGGGTTAGCGTGGACATCATCAACACGTGGATGTTGATCCCCGAGAAGGCGAAGCAACGTTTGATTCAATTCCTCAAGAGAAGTTTGGATCGCCGTTTGAACACTTGTTTGGATTGATGTGGCGAGGTTTTCGTTGGATGTTGTCAACAGCTCACGTAGATCATTCAAGTTGAAGGTTGGTGGATCAGCACGAACATCAGCATCTTTAAGTGGTTTAGTGGGTGCCATGGTTGACACGAACCGACTAGGAACGAAGTGATTCTGATACCAAATGGTAAGGGGAGCGGAAGCTGGACAAGAACCGATGCTCTGTTTTGATAGTTGTAAAACAGAGTAAGGAGAAAACAGAGGTGAAGAGAGAGGATGGGGTGTAAACGAAAGAGATAGAGCCGAGATGGAGTTGTGAGATCGAAGTCGACGAAGTTTTGCAAGTCCTCCTTGCAGGGCTTCGAGAAAACAAAGCTCTTTTGAGTAGTTAAGACTACTCTTTTTTTGGTTTTTATTGATGCAATATGTGATGATTTACAATGCTGCTACGTTCTCTATTTATAGAGGCGTAGGAAGAAAAAAATAAAACCCTAACAATGATGAGAATAACCGACTAAACGAAAGCTAACAAAACTGACTAAAGCTGTAACTTAATGGACAAGTAACACCGATGCCAGGCCCATTAAGGATCGATGCTACGCTGCATCAGAGCCCTTAAGCTAATTCCGTCAAACTAAAGATAATGCACAAACAACATAAACCTTCCCCTCTTCAACAACAAAGCTGAGGTACCAGCAAACCCAGCAAGGATGTCCAGTTCTTAAAACTTTTTACAATCTTCTTCTTAAACTGATTTTTTTGGTATCAGAGTAAAGGTCTTCTCTCTTTCACCTTATCACTTCTCAGACTCTCGTTTAAAGGGTCCAACGGGTACAATGCCTGCAGGCTCGTGATTGTTTGAGTTATTTACATCAATGCCCTGCTCGTTGAGAAACAAAACAAATTGAGAACACAATACAAGGATGGAGAATGTTATAGAGATATCTATATATTAAGATAGAGAGAGATTGAAATACATTGTTGTTTGATGCTGACTCATGTACTCTTTGCGGATTAGCATTTAAATCGATCATTTCGTCATCCATCTTGCCATTAGCTTCACCATTTGCATGTGTAGAGACTCTTTGGTTCTGCAAATTGTCCCTAGTAGTGCTTGGTTTAGGCTTATCACCTGGAAACTACAAGAAACGGTAAACACAAGATGACAATTAGATCAAGAACATGGACTCAGAATGATTGTGTGTCCGATCAACTTAGTTATTTCAAACCTCGATTCTCTGTCTCAGCAAAAGAAACCGACCGTGTGTTCTCTTGCCACCAACATGCACTACCATGTCACATTGCAGGCAAAGGGAACTACCGTCTATCTCACAGTAAAAGAAGGCTGTTCTCACAAGGCCGAGATGAGAAACGACGAATTAGATTTCTCTTCTTTAAACAATGAACCATGAGTATGGGAAAATCAATGTAAACAGAACATACCAGGTGCATTTTCGCATATATCACAGCACGGCGCATTGCTTGGTTCAGCTAAACCAACACGTACATGCCGACTAGCTAGCTTGTTGCACATATGAACCTGAAGTAAAAAAAAGCCACAGAGCTATGAATCATACACCAAGTCATCCCATTTTCCATAAATATCTGAAAACTAGTAAGAGCTATTGCAATAGAAACGGATTAAGCAATGACTCGAAAAGGACTGTAAAGTGTTACCCTTAAGAGTCATCTAACTGAAGTAAGGGATTGATAAATGGCAAAGAGCGGAAAAATGGATAATATTCATTCTCCAGAAGTTATACAAAATGCAAACTCTGGAGACAAAACGTTCCCTGCAATGTACATCACATAATAGAATCCATCATTGAAACTGCAGCAACAAGAAACTTGTATTTCATCATCAATTGAACATGTTAATCCACCAGGTTTCAACTTTATGAATCAGCTTCACTCCAACTCAAAGAGCCTAAGAATCTATAAACCAAATCTCCAAAAATCTATTTTCTTAAACTTTTCTAGGCTTGTCGAGCAAAGTCAGATCAACTCAGGCAAAATCAAGTGAGAAACCCAGAGACAAGTAACAAAAGACTCGATCTTTGACGAACCTATCAATCAGAGCACAGTCAACAACAACAGATACAGAGAAGGCTAAGAAAAAAAAAAATTACTTTTTCATCGCAGGGGCGACAAAGGGCAGCTTCATCGGCGGCGCAAAAGACGATAGCGGCTGCGTTCTCGCAGGCATCGCACAAAATTCGCATCTTTCTTCTTCAATCTTAAAAAAAGTCTCCTTTTTTCTCACTCTACTCGGAACAATGAATCTCCTCCTCACCTCCTCCAAGTCAAGATCTTTAGCCAGAACTCAGATTGCGAGTCAAAGAGATAATCAAGTCGGAACAAATTCAGATTAATTAAGGAGCAAGTCTAGATTTAAGGATTAGGATTACGCGTTGGTATCAATTAACTATCAAGAAAGAGGAAGAGGAAGAGGAAGAGGAAGAAGAAGAAGAAAATCTTTTGTAAGATGGAGGAGAGAGAGAGACCAGAAGAGACGACCAAATCCACGCGCCGAGAGTAATCAGATACACACACCTACTCACTCGCTGTGACTAGGCAGCAAAAAAAAACTGTTAATTACTACTTTCAGTAATTTCTCTAATAATTTCATTAGTGTTTTTTTTTCTTTTAATTATTCGTTAGAGAGAAAATAAAAATAGTAAGTGTCTAACTAGAAATGTACAGAATGATTAGGAGAAAAATATACTGGGAACACCCATATCTTTAGTGGATATGGTTTTGTTTTAATAAGATTTTTAAAAAAAAAAATTAAAGTTCCATTATAAGACTTGAAAATAAAATTCTCTCTTACTAAAAATGGGACCCTAATCGTGAAAGACAAAAAAAAAGACTCTATAATGCCATCTGGAAGGTCATTGTGATGTGTTTCCCTGAAAATGAAATAGACTCGTCCTCTTGTTTCCTTCGTTTTTGGTGAATCACTCTCTCTCTCTCTCTCTCTCTCTCTCTCTCTCTCTCTCTCTCTCTC
>NC_025695.1:357173-379195 GCF_000633955.1 Camelina sativa | reverse complement strand
TTTTTTTTTTTTTTTTTGTGATGGCAGCTGAAATTGTGTTTATAGGTGCAAGTTGATGTAGGATGTGTGACTAGTTAAAGAAGAAAGTAAATTACGAACAAAAATGATATAAGAAAAAGGAAAAAAATAAGAGCCACAAGAGGAAATATAAAAAAAAAAAAAGAAAAAAAACAAAAAGGTGGGTGGGCCAAATGTCACCAGCCAATTTTTTAAAAAAATTGGTGGTCGAGAAGTAGTTGAAAGCCAACTCTCAAAACTCTACTAGTGGCCTTGGTTTAAAGTTGTTTTTGCCCATCCATATTCACATTTTCATTTAGCTACTAAAGATCTTCTTCACATTTGCGTTTGATTTTTTTTCCCCCAAAGTTAATTTTTCTCTCCATAAACATTTATTTAGCAGAAATATTATGACACTTGGTAATTGGTATCTGTAAAATTTTGACGCTATACATATTCTTAAACACAACGAATTAAAATTTTCAAATGTTAAACATATCCAAAAAAGAAAATACTTTTTAAAAATCGACATTAATAGTAGTATTATACAAGTTGCGCACTATATATTCTGTTGAGATTACGAATGGATCTCTTAATGTAGTCTTTTAGCCAAACAAACACACATTTAAACATGCCGTACACATTTCAGAGTATGTTGTAGCTTATGATGTTACTCAAGAATCAAGAATCTCAATGTAAGGATTTAACCTACCTTAGGTATCATTAATAACATAAACTAAGAAAATATTTAGTGTATCATTAATAAAACACAAAGCATGCAAATTTCACAAAAAAAAATTGATGTGAAGAAGAACACAGAAGGGAACAAAACCAAACAAAAAAAAACTTAAGGTAAAGAATCGAGAGATGAATGTTGATTTGCCTTGTACATGGAACATGGTGAGTGGTGACGGTAGCAAGCAGGGGTGGAAATTGTTGGGCTTCTACTTGTAATAATAACATATGGGCCGAGGAAAAGTCCTGTCACGAATGGGCTCTAAACAGAATGTAAAGTGAAGTGGAGGAGGTCCATGTGGCGGTTGTTCTTAGTACTAAAGATTCAGGGGTACAATGGTCATTAGATAGATTTGTCAACTCCCCTAGACGGAGGAGAGAGAGAGATAGAGAGAGGAACCGGCGAAGCGAATAGAAAAGACAAAAGAGAGAAACTATCTTTGGGGGACCAAATCATCAATCAATGCCGAGCAGAGCCGAGTGAGTGGTCGGCCCTTGACAGAAGTAAAGAAGCAGACGACGACGACGAACAGCAACAACAACTACAAACTAGTTACTAGTAGTTAGCAGGAGTGAGTTGTAAGAGCAATCCTTTGTAGGGATTTCTCTTCTCTATATCTTTCCCTTATTTTGGTTTTGGTTTTCCGGTGTCTCCAATTTTTTTGTCATTGTGCTTTCAATTCCCTACATTGTTTAGGGCCGCAACTCACTTCTCCTTCGCATTGTTGTTGTTTATACTTTTTTGAAAATTTCTCCTATAAAGCGTGAAATCAGAATTTTCCAGTCTCTTTCTTACTAATTTTCTTCTTGGGTTTACTATTACATTACTTTTTCAAATTCTGTTTGGGTTTTCTTGGTGTGTAGTTGAAACAGGTAAGAAGAAAATTGTTGAAATACAGTTAGGAATCTGTGGGTAACTAGTGTTGGTTCTGAATTCTGTAGTGTATGTTGTTGCAGATAAGAGCTTCCAGGTGCGAGAGTGAGACAAGACAATGTTATTGGAACCACATTGCCTTGAGGAAGAAGACAACTCACTAGGTAATATTCCTCTCTCTCTTTGCATGTTTCTTTTTGTTCATTTGACATGTATACGGTACTTTATATTCTTACGATTTTTTTTGTTAATGATGTTTTTAACTGCTCGCTTGATGCAATTGAAAAGTTTCAATGCGCTTTGACTAGTAAACTCGAAGCTCCTTTTAGTTTAAGTTTACCTTAAAAACACGCATTTATGACTGACCTTGTCTCCATCTCTCTCTCTCTCCATTGATGTATACAAAAACTTAATGTTATTTTAATCCAAGTCACTTTTCAAATCTTTAGAATATGTTAAACTTTTTTTTTCCTCTTACACTTTATATATGCCTTTCAGACAGAGAAGTGTGGTCTGTGGGACCATTGCGTTACCTCTTATTTGATTAAACAATGTTTTAGATTGGTAAAACGTGACTTAGTCTTCAAGCATAGTGGGTGACCATTACAGTACAGATAAAGTCGGTAATCTTTGTTTTCTTAATTAATTAATTTTTTTTTTGCTTTTTCAGTTGAGGTAGATCACCTTCTAAGTAAACTGTCTTGAACAAAACCTAATATTATAAATAACAAAAAGTCTTCTATTTTTTTTTTTTTTTGTGTTTGGTTCATTGAAATGTATAAAGTGTTCTCTTTCAGCAGAACATAGCAGCTTGTCTTTTTCTACGCATGTTTCATGTTTTAATCTCTTAGCTTTGGTTTGGTGAGATCAGATTTTTTGAGTTTGCCATTTATTTGAGTGTTGTGTGTTTAAGTCCCCCTTTTGGTTTCTTCTCAATAGTTTTATGCTTTTGAAGCTCTTTCAGCAGTTTGAAAATATATTCTGCAATAGATATCCAAGGACTCCAATCTTAGAGAAACAACTGTTTCAGGAAAACAAAGGTTTCACTGAAATCAAACCAATGTTGAGCAATTGGTAGCACTTGCTAAAGAAGAGCAGAAAGAGATGGAGAAGACACAGATGCCTGTTGCCCGAGAAGAGAAGATACTGGTTCTGGTTAGATTGAGGCCTCTAAACGAGAAGGAGATTGCATCTAATGAAGCTGCGGATTGGGAATGCATCAATGATACCACCATATTGTACAGAAACACGTTGCGCGAAGGCTCAAACTTTCCTTCTGCATATTCATTTGGTAAGAAGAGGAATAGTGCTTTAACCTCTGTGTTACTTGAACTCCAAACTAATAGCTTACCTCCTGAGTCTGAAATCCATAATGAGATATTTAGCAGCATCACAACCTCTTATAAAGGACTTAATTCATACCTAGCTTTGACCTTTGCTTTTCTATTTGAAAAGATACCACTATTCATCCGTGTGTTGACTCTGATTCCCATTCCCTGATTGATGTTTTTTTGGTAACAGATAGAGTCTACCGAGGTGAATGTCCCACCAGACAAGTTTACGAGGATGGGACCAAGGAAATCGCTCTGTCGGTTGTCAAAGGAATCAACTGTGAGTTATCTCTTCCCGTTGTTTTGCTGATGCTCGTACTGATGAAACGATATGCTAAGTTCTTGAATGACTGTAATAATGATTGACAGGTAGTATTTTTGCATATGGCCAGACGAGTAGCGGAAAGACATACACCATGTCTGGTATTACTGAATTTGCTGTGGCTGACATATTTGACTATATATTTCAGGTACAAACCTCATTACATCAGATTTTTGTTTTCCATAGTTAATACTGGTATATGTTTTTCTTATGCACCACTAATTGGATCTGGATGCTGCAGCATGAAGAAAGGGCGTTTGCCGTGAAATTTTCAGCTATAGAGATCTACAATGAGGCCATACGAGATCTGCTTAGCTCAGATGGTACATCACTGAGGCTACGAGACGATCCTGAGGTAAATGAATGTCATTTTCGTTACCGCAGGCTTTTCGTTTGTAAAGTTTTCTGACTCTCCTTGCTCTTTTTTTCTTATTAGAAAGGGACCGTTGTTGATAAAGCCACAGAGGAAACTCTGCGAGACTGGAACCATCTGAAGGAGCTTCTATCTATTTGTGAAGGTAAAGCTCAAAAGTCAAAACTCACTTTTCCATTACTATGAAGTAGCCAATGATAGTAATGGTGTTTTGCAAATGGTCTGAAACTCAGATTGTTCTTCAGAAAATGTTGTCTAAAGAAATGAGACTTACATGTTTCTTCACTTCTGCAGCACAGCGCAAGATTGGTGAAACCTCATTGAATGAGAGAAGTTCTAGATCTCATCAAATTATTAGACTGGTTAAGTTCTATCTATCACTGGATTTAACATACAAATTCTCTCGCTCTTAGCTTGGCCCTTGATTGTCCCCTTAATTTTTAGTCAGTTGAAAGCTCTGCTCGTGAGTTCTTAGGCAAAGAAAACTCCACTACCCTCATGGCGAGTGTGGTATGCTCTCATCTACAAAGCTAAACAACCTTAACTTTATGTTGGATCTTGAGGTTTTTGTTTCTCTAAATAACCGTGTCCATGTTCATCTCCCTTTACGTGCAGAATTTCATCGATCTAGCAGGAAGTGAGCGTGCATCACAGGCGATGTCAGCTGGTACTAGACTTAAGGAAGGCTGCCATATCAATCGAAGTCTGCTGACTCTTGGAACAGTGATCCGTAAACTTAGGTGTGTGAACAATACATCCTTTGAAGTACATGCTTTATTAGTTAAAATTTTATTTAATAGAACCACGTGGTTTTACACTTGTTCTAGTAAGGGAAAACAAGGGCACATCAACTTTAGAGACTCCAAGCTAACACGAATTCTACAGCCATGCTTGGGAGGGAATGCAAGAACCGCAATTATCTGCACTCTGAGCCCAGCGAGGAGTCATGTAGAGCTAACGAGGAACACTCTCTTGTTTGCGTGCTGTGCAAAGGAAGTTACCACAAAGGCGCGGATCAATGTTGTTATGTCAGACAAGGCTCTGCTGAAGCAACTACAGCGTGAGCTTGCGAGGCTCGAGACCGAACTCAGAAACCCTGCCTCCTCACCTGCCTCAAACTGTGATTGTGCGATGACGGTGAGAAAGAAGGATCTTCAGATACAAAAGGTTTGTGCTTTCATAAGTATCATTTTCAGGTTTGGTATGACATTGACTTGTTTTTGTAACTGTGGGGCGGGTTAATGCTGATTAAGAGTTCGTGTTATGCAGATGGAAAAGCAGATCACAGAGTTGACAAAACAGAGGGATCTTGCTCAATCCCGGCTTGAAGATTTCATGAGAATGGTTGAACACAATGTGGCCTCAAAGGTATTGCCGGTTCTTCCCACAATCTCACTTTATGCAACAGATACTCAATTGTTCATCACATTTGTTCCTTAGATTTCTATGGTAATTATACTAAACGGCTTGCTTATGTTTGTGCTCTGTCGTAAGCCTGTAACTCCACATTTCGGCAACCACACAGACAAGTGGGAGGATGGTTCAGTATCAGAGACATCAGGCGTGGTTGATTCAGACAGAAGGAGTTACATATCAGATGGAATGTCGACACCCCTGTCAATATCAAGAGCTTATGTTCATTCTCACTCTGACGACGAGGATCTGGCCGAAGAGTTGCCTAGGCGTTCTGAAGATCGATCAGAAGAATATTGCAGAGAAGTTCAATGCATTGAGACTGAGGAATCAGTCACTATCTATAATAACAACATAGACGAGAGAGCAGAACCTGAAAACGTTTTAGGCCGTGGTGAGGATGCTAACGGTGAAACGAGTGTAGGCCAGAACGTCAGGGTGAGAAGCTGGAACCGCAGTGATACCGTACCAGGCATGAGCACTCCGCCAGAAAACCTCGGGCCAGACTTCCTCGGAAGACCAGAGAGTCACAAGATTGCGTTTCCTGATTTAGACTTCGGTTCTAGTGTGTCGAGGAATGATTCTATGTCTTCTTGCGCGAGCGATTCCACTGGGGCTCAGAGCATCCGAACGCCTTTGGGAGAAGAGGGAGGTATCACTACCATCCGTACTTTCGTTGAAGGGCTTAAGGAAATGGCTAAGCGTCAAGGCGAGGTAAGTTTAAAAGCATATATACTGATCAATTCTTCTTTGTAGTTTACAATTCATTTTCAAGTTTTGTTTATCAGGTCTTGACTGCTGAGGATTCTGGTAAAATTGGGAGGGACATTGGTCTGGAGTCCATGGACAGAGAATTTGAGAGACAGCGGCAAGAGATTCTGGAACTATGGCAAACCTGTAACATCTCTTTGGTGCATAGAACATACTTCTACTTGCTCTTCAAAGGAGATGAGGCGGATTCAATCTACATCGGAGTAGAGCTAAGAAGACTTTTGTTTATGAAAGATAGCTTCTCTCAGGGGAACCAAGCATTGGAGGAAGGAGGAGAAACCATAACATTGGCCTCAAGGTTAGATTTTTTATTGGTGTTTGTATATAGCGTTTGGCATGTGTGGTTGCAGTTTTGTTAAGTCCTTACTCTTTTTTTTTGTGGCGTTTGGTTTTGGTAAAGCCGGAAAGCGCTTCACAGGGAGAGAAAGATGCTGAGCAAGCTTGTGGGGAAAAGGTTTTCAGAAGAAGAGAGGAGAAGAATCTATCACAAGTTTGGGATTGCGGTTAACTCCAAGCGCAGGCGTTTACAACTTGTGAACGAGCTCTGGAGCAATCCCAAAGACATGACTCAGGTTGTAGAAAGTGCAGATGTTGTAGCGAAGCTTGTGAGGTTCGCTGAGCAAGGCAGAGCCATGAAGGAGATGTTTGGTCTGACTTTTACACCTCCTTCGTTCTTGACAACTCGGAGATCGCATAGCTGGAGAAAAAGCATGCCTACACTTTTCTAACTTCTGCTTCGCCAATGACACTATGCTTTTGGGTTTCTTGTAGCAGAAGCCATCTTTTGCATATCTTCTTGGTGTCTATGCCGTTTTCTTTGCTTGTCTTTTGATTTTGAAACATACAATGTTGTAATTGATTATTTTTCTTCCTAAATTCTGGTCTGTTTACCCGTAAATACTGTCTTAGATATTTAATTTTAATTTAAAAATAACTTGTAAACACATTCTCAAATGGAAACATAATAAACAAATTCTCAGATAGGTCTTACTTTCTTTAAAGGGACATCGAGACAAAAATTTGTTGCTTCTGCCAAATAATTAACTGAAGGCAGCAAAGACGTTTTCATCTCTTCTATTTTATTGGTTGATAATGTTTACTTTCATCATTTAACCTAGGTTACAAAAATCAACATTAGATGAAGATAAAACTTAAAAGGATCCACACCCTTTCAACAGCTAGGAAATGAGGCGTATAGGATTCCCAAACAGTTTCTACAAGACATGGCGGAACCTTTCTTTTCCTAATCCACAAACAAATAAAGAAGCTGTTTGGATAGCAATGTCGTTTGCAAAGTAAAAGGCCAAATATGAGCTAGTATACTTGCAAATTGTCTAGATCCTTCTGTCACGTTAAGTTCAGAATCACTACAATAGAAGAGAAGAAGCAGCAGGGGACTCAATTGACAAATGTAAGATTGCCCCGCCCCAACCAAACACAACATCACACCATACAAACTTACGCTAATAAACAGGAGGAGGTTATGAAGCACATTATTCATAAGCTAATAGACACACACAAGTACTAACAACAGGCCGCAAAAGTTTATTTCAGATTTATCACAAGATCAGAGGACAACAGTTACACATTCCATAATGTGAAAATTCCCACCAAGCACAACATTACACCATTCAACTTTACCCCAAATCTCTCCACCAGCTCGTCTTTCCACAGCGATCTCCGCACACCAAATCTCTGTTTTCTCCGCACGCCAAATCTCTGCTTTCTCTGTTTTCTGCAAGAAGAGAACCAATCTGCCACCGTTGTAACTTGCAGTTTTCGACCACTTACAAGCCTGAGGCAACACTCCTTCAAAACCTCTCACCACTCCCCAAGAGCTCTGCTTTGGATCATAAGCTCTCAAACAATTCTTACAAACATCATAGTAATACAACACATCATCAATCACACACGCACTCGACCACTCCTTAGAATGCAGAGCCACGTCTTTATCACAAACATCCTCATTAGGCTCGTAAACAAAGCTATTGTAACAAGTCCTCATATAAATCTTACCTCCTATAGCCACACTACTGAACCATCTCTTCCCTTGCTCCCAATCTGGTCTCGAGTTAAGAGACCACGTTTCTGCATCTGTATCGAACACCATAATGCTTCTCGACGGCGATTTAAGAGGTGAAAGCGTATCTGATCCTCCAATTATATAAATCTTCCGATCAATAAGCTCCGTAACGGCAATCGCAACGGCTTTAGGCATGTTAGTTAGAGACTGAGCCGTGTGAGTTCTACAATCGATAAGCGAAACGCTCGATGTGATCTTCCAATCGCAAAATCCACCCATCACAAAGATGTTAGGACCAAGGCCTATATAGCTTCCATGAAGCGGCATGGGAGGGAGAGAAGGGATATGTACCAAACGATGATCGCCGCCGGAGAGTGTTTTTTCTCCTCCTCCGTTAGGTTTCCGGCAGAGAGTAAACCAGTGGATATCTGAGGTTTGATCTTTGGAGATTGCGACGTAGAGACATTGTTCTGTGAATCCGAGGGAGGACCGTCTTGTGTAAAGCTCCGGAGAGGAGACGAGGGATCGGAAACGCTTTGAGACTTGGGAGAGAGTTGGGTAACAGCATCTCGGGACACGGGATATGATATCGACGACGATTTCTTCAGGGAGAAGCGAAATTAGACACGGCGGCTCCGGCGGTTGTTTCTTCGGTGACCTAATTTGGGAAGACATTTTTCAGATTTTAATTGTTATTTTACCCCAATCAATAGGCGAAGGTAGACATAAAACCCTAAAATTTGTAACGGCTTTAAGGGGAATGAGAACGTACGATACGATGATCGGATTTTGACTTTTTATATTTATGATGAAAGCACACAAATGAGAGAGAGAGAGAGAGAGTAATTCAGAAAAAAGAGAGACGGTTAGAAAATTTCAAAGAGAGCTTTTTTTCAAACCAGTCAAAGACGACGGTTCGGTTCATTTCGTTATAGAAACAACACACATTTGGCTTCTCTACTAGCTAAACAGCGCAGCGTTTTTTTGTACAAAAAAAGCATTCTTCTTCCTCGGATTGAAGTGAAGCTAAAATTGGAAGCTTCCTTCAATTCGGACCGTGTTCACGTCTATCTTTTAAACACTGTATGTACATTGCATATTGGTGCTCCATGTCCCTGTTCTGTATTGAAAAATAATATATGGGCTTCGGCTGCTTAAGGTTTATCTACTTTTGTATGAGAGAAGTTTGTTTTATTTTGACTTTCAAAATAAGACAAACCTTTTCAACAACTCTATCCACGAGTAATTTGTAAGTAAAAGAGACATGTTAATGATAGAGAGCAACAAAAAAATATACTCAGAATAAATTTCATAAACAAGATGAAATCGAGTTTTCTGGTATTTATTTGAAAATGACAAAAGATAATAAATAGAGGGGTGTCTCCCACAGTTATCTTACTGGGAACATAAGAATCCGTCGCGGTCTCATTACAAACATAACAGAATGGTGAAAACGAACAACACTTTTGATGATGTGTGGTTTTTGTTTCGAGCAAGCACGTTCTTCAGAAAAAAAACATGCTACAAGGAGCAAAACCATTGTGTCTCTACTAACCTGACAAATAATATAAAGAAGATCCCGGCTCCATGAACAGACCGGCGAAAAGGGAAAGAAAGAATCATGCGGAGTTCAAGAACCGGCACTCTCTTCTCATTCGGCTCTGGACTGACCAGCTCGCGAGGACAAAATGATCCCCACGATAAGACCGTATAGAGCCAGAGCTTCAGCGAAAATGAGGATAAGAATCATACCAACGAAAAGCTTTGGCTGTTGAGCATTGGCCCTGTGATCAACCAACAAAGTTGCTTATCATCAGACGGATATATGAAGCAATAGACACTCACACACACACATGCTTTAAGATGCTAAACATATCAAATACGCCATGGCCTAGAACACCAAACTCAAGTTATCCAGGTTCATAAGGAAATGCTTGTAAGAAATTGAGTCTTTTTAGCAGAAGTGAATGTACACAAAGAAAGACGTAGAGGATCATACCTGACACCAGCATCACCAACAATACCAATGGCCATTCCAGCAGAAAGACCAGCAAGCCCACAAGCAAGACCAGAAGAAAGATGGGCATATCCGTCGAAGAGGTAGTAAGATTTAGCCTTGGGGTTAATCCCGGTACTGATGATAACAGCAATGATCAAACCGTAGATACCCAACACTCCAGCCATAACAACAGGGACAATAGACTTCATCACCAACTCGGGCCTCATGACACCCATAGATGCCACACCGACACCACTCTTTGCTGTACCATATGCAGCTCCCATGCCTAGTTAAACAGTAAAATTCACCACGTCAGGCAAATCACACAAAGATACACACTCTTTAAGATCGATCAATATGCTTTAGACTAATAATTCAGCACCCCTTGGATCTGAATAAGTATTATCTAACTGACAAGGATGAAAGCAACTAAACCACTTTGATGGTAAATAAGTAAAAGTTTTCCTTCACCAATTAATCAACAATACAGATCTAGCAGCAATGACTATAGGAATCTGATCTGCTGATGATAATACTAGAATTTTCTAAACGGATACAAGTATAGTTCAGTGAGAAGTATCGCTGCTAAGCCAAATCAAATCCAGGGGGGGGGGGGAAATAAAGGTCTTAGTATATCAATTTCAGAGCAATTACATAAGAAATATAATCAGGGACAAAGCAGATCGGTGAACTATTCAAGGCCGATCTAAAGCGCAAAACCAACAAACACAAACGAGATCAGCGAAGGATTCAGAGCGAGATATAAGAGAAGAGAGAGTAAGGAGGAAATTACAGGAGAAGACGAGGGCAGCAGCAGCGCCGAGGAAGCCGAAGAAAGGAGCGGTCTCATCGCCACTAAAGGTAGACATCTCTCAGGCGATTCTGGATCTTAAGATCTTCGTTCGTTCGACGATGGAATCTGATCTCTCTCTCAGAACTCAGATCTCTCTCCCCGTTGAATTTACTAAAAGGATCAGAGTTTTTCCGTAAGGCTAATCTGATTTGATTGATATATATTACAACAACGAAGCGCACACGTCGGGATCTCAATCCGGGTTTTACCCGTATTCGACCCATTTTATTATTTGGGCCATCATTCGGCCCACTCTATAGACGAAACACTTGATTCACATCACAGTATACTATAACCTCTCTTTTAAGCTAAGCACAAACTCTGTGTGTACAGTGGAATATGACGCCTCAGCATCAGATAAAGGAGCAGCACAATGCATTGGTGATGAATAAGAAGATCATGTCCATTCTTGCCGAGAGGGACACAGCTGTCAAGGAAAAAAACGAAGCGGTAGCAGCTAAGAAGGAAGCATTAGCCGCTCGTGATGAAGCACTTGAGCAGCGGGACAAAGCTCTCTCTGAAAGAGATACTGCCATCATGGAGAGAGAAAGTGCTTTAAATGCTCTTCAATACCGTGAAAACAATCGTGGTGGTTCCCAAACTGAAGAAGAAAGCCACTTACCATCCCTTTCCCCTATTACACCTGAAGCGGCCAACACGAGAACGACCAAAAGGAAGAAAGAGAGCAAGCAGGGAGCAAGATCAAAGGCAAAGAAAGTGGGAGAGGATCTGAACCGTCAAGCTGCGTCTCCGGGAATGAAAAGCAGAAAAGATTGGGACAGTAACGATGTCGGTTTAAACCTAGTCACATTCGATGAGACGACAATGCCAGTGCCCATGTGCACTTGCACTGGGACTGCTCGTCAGTGTTACAAATGGGGACATGGCGGGTGGCAATCATCTTGCTGCACGACCACTTTGTCTCAGTATCCACTCCTTCAGATGCCAAACAAGCGGCATTCTCGAATAGGCGGTAGGAAAATGAGCGGAGGTGTCTTCTCTAGGTTACTTAGCCGTTTAGCTGGCCAAGGGCACGATCTTTCTTCTCTGGTTGATCTCAAGGACTACTGGGCTAGGCACGGCACAAACCGCTACATCACTATCAAGTAGCCTAAATTTATGGGCCAGTCAGTAGCCACTATACAGTATATCAAGTATTGCTCTCTCTCTCTTCATCATCGCTTTTGCCTTTTGTCGTTTTAGTTTTAACAATTAGGATCAAAGGTCGAATGAAAGAATGAAGCTAGGCAGGGTCGTTACTGTGTTTTATTGTCCATATTTCCCTTAATGCAAATGTTTAGTAGTACTGTTTTGACTTGGTTCGATGTTTCTTGTAATTAATAAATATAGTTGAATTATTATTTATTTTTATTACAATTTTGAAAATCAAAACCTCAACAATTATATCGCAAAATCTTAACAACTTTAACAAAGAATTAGGGAAAACAAATGTATATTAGTAGTAAAAAAAAAAGCTTAAACGACTTTACTCCCATCTCTTTCACAGTTTCACTCAAAAGAAAAAGAGAGGACATGGTCCAAATGCCAAACAAGGCCGCCAGTAGTCCACCAAAGCGATGGCTTGAACGCATCAAAACATTCTTTGATGTTCCTAACCCGAGACTTGCTAGAATTCTATATATAAGCAGTTTTGCAACATTCTTCTCGGGGATTGCGTTTGCTTTTGAATGGACATTTCACGGCAAGAACCATAGAGGATTCCAATGGATCATCTACTACGCCTTGTCCCTGATCATTCTACCTATTATCATCTGGGTCGGTCTCGGTATCACCATGATTGTTACCTCAAGCCACCACGTGTCAACGCAAGTTGCTAGCGTAGCAGTTGGAGAAGAAGAGTGTGTCAACAACAACAACAGTTCTGCCGGGAAGAGTGGAAATGAAGAAACTATAGAAAACAATTGTGAGAGGTTGGCGATTGTGGTTGATGATATGGATCGAGAAAAGTGCAACGGGAAGGTACTTGAGAATAAGACCTCAACCGCAAAGCTAAAACGCACAGTTTCATTCCCATTGCATAGTCAAGTGCGATCATGTCGGACTAGGTGAGTCTTCTCTCCGATTCGCAGCCATCAATCCATCTTCCAAAAGTTAAAGAAACAAAAAATGTTCTTCTTATTAGAATTGTCCTTATTGTTATCCGACGCATCTATTAGCTGATTGTTGTGTCGTGTTTCATTTGAATAAATTGTTACACCGGTCTGAGGGAGTGACGAAAAAATAATAATGTCTTAAATCACAGATTCGCCACGTGTCAACGGTGGTGAGTCCACCAAATGCAATAATGAGGGATAATATAACTAGGTCCCACATGTGTACCCATCTAACGGATGTACAAGAAACCACGTGGGTTCGATCGGCGGAGTTGTCGCCAAGTTTGGTTTTGTTTTCAGTTTGAAGAAGATAAGCTATAAACTTGTAGGGTCCGCCTGCCTCGACCTATACTATACGTATTCTACATATATATATATATATTTTTTTTTTTTTCAAAACCTACAAATTAAATTTTTCTTGTGCGACTACTTCAAAGTTTTCGGATTTTACTTGTGTATAGTAGTTTATGTGTGGTTAATTTGTTGTTAAAATTTAATTAACCACTTGTTTTTTCTTCAATTTTTTATTTTGAAAAAGGTTGTTTAACTTATTCAAATAGAAATAATTATATTAGGTGAACTGAATCTCCTTATACAAGGATTTTTGTTATCCTGAAACCAAAAAAGAAATGTTTAATTTCACCAAAAGAGTATATTTTTATATTCGTTTTATTGGAAAAAGTTATATTCCAAACTTTTTTATTTTGTTAAAAAAATATTCCAAACTTTGGATGCATGTAAGCATGTGCGACCAATTTGATGGTTATGGACGATGTATCATTTGCATTTGCCAAGAATTATAAACTAGGAAACAAATACCAAACATATATGTGTTTAAGGGCATTCTCATAAAATATACATATTATAATTACGTGTAGAAATCAATAATCTAATTTTACAGTGCATGCATAACACTGTTTGTGATATTAGTTCTGTAAAAGAAAAAGATTGTAGAAAAAGAACAAATATATATACATTATTCGCCGAAAAAGAACACTGCACACACGGTAATAGTAATCCGATAAATATGTTTGGCTCACATTTAGAT
Source organism: Camelina sativa (assembly GCF_000633955.1). Lineage (NCBI taxonomy): Eukaryota > Viridiplantae > Streptophyta > Magnoliopsida > Brassicales > Brassicaceae > Camelina > Camelina sativa. Next base: position 365,342 of record NC_025695.1, on the reverse strand, counting down.
GGGTGGATCATTTCCATTGCATATACAAACTGTACATTGTCATTGGTTTCATTTTCAAAACGTGCAACCTAGTTTCGATTAATATATACTACTCCATAGATAGACGTTGTTCGGTTTCTGTTAATTAATTGTAACACGACCATTTTATTAAATATGACTACGACTTAATCCACGTGATTTACACCCTTAATTACGACTTTCAGTTATCCATTTCACACGCAGATTTATGCCTCTCTTTTGTGAAAATAAATGCTTTTAATTATCTTGAATATTTTATGTCAAATCTAGTGGAGTATTATATACTCCTAGTTATTATTTGAAATTGAATCCACTTTAGACCGAATTGTAGGAATTCCATTCAAAAGTATTATAATAGTGTTAAATTTCGTCTACAATAAACGAAAACTACTTTTAATTATATTATCAAATCAGCTAATAAGTAATACTATAACTCGACGTAAAAAAATCTTCCCTGGGTTAATATGCTACTATATATGGAATAAATATGTGAAAGAATTTTTTTATTATTAATTTTTAATGATTTGTGTAGTTCATCATAAATCGGTAGTTCAACTGACTTAGCTCAAAATAAATTAGGTTTTAAGAAATTTCGGACCATGTTTTAAGATTCGAACACTAATCGCTAGGAAAATAATATAATAACAATGATAATATGTTCTGATCCTTGACTCCAAAATATATATAGTGTTCGACTCAAAAACTTTTCGGGTTTTCAATTATGGCTCGTCTTATTTTTTAGTTGACGGCAAGACTATTGAGTTGTATATATCCACGGACNTTTTTTTTTTTTTTTTTTTTGGACAAACCGGACCACGATAGTTCATGTTTAATTTTATAACTATTAAACATACATTGCCGAATAAAATATGATAGTGTTTAGAATCAAATAATGAGATGTAAGATATTTATGAGAAACATGGAGGGAGGTGGTTATAAGAGTCAATAATATTTGTTGTGTGGTGGGGCTCATGTAATTAAAGACAAATGAATATATAAATTATATTGATAGGTGCATGAAATTTAGATCTTAAAATTTTGTTTACGAAGATTGTAAAATTAATCAAAGTGGCTACCACCACCGTCAGACAATTTTTGGCATTTTTGCAACAATTTTTTGCTATATAGCCTCTATGTTGATCACTAAATTTGTAAACAAAATGTAATGTGGTATCTAGATTGTAAATAAGTGGAAGTTTTTTAAAGCTGTGAGATCTTTTTCCTAATACTAGAAACAAAAATCCATCATAAAAAGGAACATTTAATCTACAACTACACAACACATCTAACAATATTGGGAAACTTTATCGTTGGGAGAAAAAAGTTTCTTTGATATTAGTTTCCTGATAAAGAGAATCAGAATAAATGTAATTAATACACATATGATTAACAACGTGATTGATCGCCAAAACAAAAATAAAAAATCGATATATGTCGTCGTATGTACTTTTACAAATTAAACGTTGCAGCATGAGATCAACACAGACGGATCTCTAAAATTCCTAAACAAAAACATATCTTGGAATTTGAAGAAGAGATCGACTTGGTGTAGTAGACAGAGAAATCGGGAACAAATCTTTTCAATATGGCGGTCCATTACATAATATTTTAACGGATCATATAAGGAAAGGCAAAGGCATGCCGAAAATTAAAAACAAAATACAAAGAATAGCTTTTATATTGTACACATGACAACATAACGAGGACAGAATCTTTCGTCTAGCAAAATAATGTCAAATGTGGTCGGGATACAAATTGAATCCATATGACCATATTAGGGTGCGTGTAATAATTTTCAAAATATATGTTAAAGATTTACCATATCGAATATATATGTTAAATTCATATACGATACGCATTAGTCAAAAAAAGGATTTGACATAAACGGCTACAAATAAGATAATACTACTTACTATAAACTTTTAGGATAGAATTGTATTAAATTGAAAGTATTGGGGAGGGATTGTGGTTAAAATTCACGCGTTTTGTTGGGTGTTTTCTAGTATTCTCTCTCTCTTCTTCTCATGAAATCCGTGTCTATTGTTTTTTTTTTAATAGACTCTCTCTCTTTTTTCTTTTTTTTNTTTTTTTTCTTGCTCGACTCGTGCCAAAAAAAAAAAAAAAGTCGTTGTGTCTTTTTGAGTTTTTACTATTTTTTCGAGAAACAAATAATATTATATTATAAGGGGAGAGAAAATCGCGGAGGAAAAAAAAAAGAAAAGAAAGAGAAGAAAATGGCCGTCTGTGATTATTCTCTATAATTTCTAGAGAGAGAGAGAAGAAAAAGATTAGTCTTTTTTATTTTTTATTTTGCTTCTTGAAAGAAAAATAAAGAATAAAAGTAGCAGTAATAATACGTTCTCGCCATTTGCGCCATTGATTAATTCAAGTGCGTTGAAGTAGAGGTAAACCACACCACACCACTTGCTTCTTCTTCTTCTTCTGCATTTCAAAAGCTCTAATTTTTTTTCTTCTCTATGCAATCAAATTGATGCAATTCAATTTTATTCTTCTTTCCATTGATAATACTAACTAAGGTTCTGTTTTTACACAACAAAAGCTTTGATCTTTTAGGGTTTTCTCGAGTGTGGTGTGATTCAGTAAAACTGCATTATTATACATCCGTGGTCCAAATTTCGATCTGATCTCCGGTGAAGCAATGGGTGATACAGAGAAGTGTAGTAACACAACTGATCATATGATCCACAGACTTCACTCTTCTCTCGGTACCTCTTCTTCTTCCATTCCCAAACATGCTTCCTCCCCAATCCATCAGCAGCAGCTCGATTTAAACCCTAATTTCCTCCGCTCTTCTACTACTACTACTCCTCAATTCTCCAACTGTGCCAAACGAATCGGTGTTCCTCCCTCTCACCCTAACTTAATCCCACCACCGACTTCTCCTTTTTCTCAGATCCCTACCTCCCGACAACAACCCTCTTCTCTCCATTCTCATTCACGTTCACTGTCTCAGCCCAACTCGTTCTTCTCCTTCGACTCTTTGCCTCCTTTAAGCCCTTCTCCCTTCCGCGATTCTCTCTCCTCCGCCGCTCAACTACCAGATCACGATGTCTCCATGGAGGATCCAGATTCCGCCGCCTTTTCTTCGCCCTTCACCAGGTGTAATAACTCCACCTCTTCCGTAAGACCCGGTGAGAGTCTACCTCCCAGGAAGTCTCATAGACGCTCCAGCAGTGATATTCCCACCGGCTTTAATAATTCGCTGCCTCCAAGACCCTTGGAGAGGTCTTTCTCTGGTGGGGAATGTGCTGATTGGTCAAAGTCTGCTCCTTTCGTCAAGAAGGAGTCCAGCTGCGAAAGGGAAGGCGTTGGAGACAGAGAAGCCATGGATGATCTCTTCTCTGCGTATATGAATCTTGAAAACATTGATGTATTGAACTCCTCCGAAGCTGAGGATAGCAAGAACGGAGGAGGTACTAATAATAATGAGAATCGGGATGATATGGAGAGCAGCAGGGCAAGCGGGAACAAGACTAATAATGGTAGTAGTGATACGGAAGGAGAGAGCAGCAGTGTGAATGAGAGTGCTAATACAGGAGTCAAGAGAAGAGCCGCTGGAGGAGATATTGCTCCTACCACCAGACATTACAGGAGTGTTTCTGTCGACAGCTGTTTCATGGACAAGTTTTCTTTTGGTGAGGAATCGCTCAAGCCGCCTCTTTCTCCCGGTACTATCTCGAGGAAAGTTTCCCCTACTAACTCGGTTGATGGGAATTCGGGTGCTGCTGCTGCTGCTTTCAGCATTGAGTTTAAAAACGGTGAGTTTACTGCTGCGGAATTGAAGAAGATCATGGCTAATGATAAACTAGCTGAGATGGCTATGTCTGATCCTAAGCGTGTCAAAAGGTATATATTGAATCTTTCTTTACTTGTGTTATATGATCGGGTTTCTCGGATGTTTATGCAATGTTCCTCTTTTTCAGAATCTTGGCAAACCGTCAGTCAGCAGCACGATCAAAGGAGAGGAAGATGCGGTACATTGTTGAATTGGAACACAAAGTGCAGACTCTTCAGACCGAGGCTACTACATTGTCTGCTCAGCTCACGCTTTTGCAGGTGCGTGGTCTACAATGTTGTAATAGCGCCTTAGGTTTGTCTATATCTTTTTTGTTTCTAACGATTTTAGTTATACTGCATTATACAGAGAGATATGATTGGGCTGACAAATCAGAACAATGAGCTCAAGTTCCGTCTTCAAGCAATGGAGCAACAAGCACGTCTTCGTGATGGTACGCATTTCTCCTCAAATTATATTAATTCTTTTGTTCAATGGTTTACAATATCATTGAGACATGATCTCACTCATATGCATCTGAATCGGTACAACATTGAAGAAATCTATACATGTTGTATTTGAACCTTAATGACAAAATCTCTGTTTTGTTGTAAACATTTTGCCCTGAATGAATGTAAAAAAGATTGATCCCGGTTTTTCCATGGCAGCTCTGAACGAAGCACTGAATGGGGAAGTCCAGCGACTGAAACTGGCAATCGGTGAGACCAGCCACAACGAATCTGAGAGATCAAAGATGCAATCACTCAACGCTGAGATGTTCCAGCAACTCAACATCAGCCAGTTAAGACAGCAGCCACAACAGTCTCAGCAGAACCAGAATGGAACCATGGCGTTGGCAACAAAACCTGAATCTAATGAATAGAGAGCAGACAAGTTGTTGCGGTGGTGGTTGGATCAAAAGGGTTGGAGTTTTTAGTTTTGAAGTTACATATCAAAATCAAACATTATATTTTTTATTTATGTGCAGAGTCAGTTGAATTTACATATACTACTATATCATATAAGACGTAATAAGTCCAAGAGATTTAATTTTACAGTATGTTATTTTAGAAAGAAAAAAATTCAATTTATGGTAGATAGGTATGAAACTGGTCATATATGTAATGAAGGTTCAAGAGTTTGAACTTGAGAGACAAAACCTCTCTGTTTGTTTTGTTTTATTTAAGTTTGGTTTCTCTGTCTCTTCTTCTGTTGTTTGTATTTTTTCCTCTCTATCTGTCTTTTTCTTTTAATTTGGAATTTGTAGCTAACAAACTGGGCCTCGTATTTTTGGCCCATTAAAAAGCAACCCATTAATGTGTTCACTTCCACTTCCTTCCAAAACGCCGTTTGTGTCGTCGTTTTCGTGTCTCTGCAAAAAAATATCTAAAACCCTAAACAACAACACTCTCCATCACTCGCTTCTTGTACCTTTAGAATCTTTCCGGCGACGACGGAGCTTGTCCGCTATGTCGGATGCAGTAGCGGAGCTCGCGGCGGGTTCAAGTATTGGAGGAGATGCAAAGCCTGATTCTTCTGAATCGACGACGAAACAGTTCTCTGTGTATGAAGCGACTTCGGAAGAGCTTATAGAACGATCAATGGCACCAATAAAGAAGGAGTTCCTATGTCCTCCACCAAGTCGTTCCCTGAAGCAAAACGACGTCGCCGAATTTAAGGCGCCTCAGTCTGGCTTGGTCCAGGAGAAGAAATCAAAACGACAGCTCAAACGGGAACGCCGCGAGGTATCTCATTCATCTCACTTTTTACAAGTATACAGAGTGTAATGAGTAGATGTGATAAGCATTACATAATCATGACACTGAAGGCTTTCAAGGTTATGTTGGTTAAGCTTTGAATCTTATAACCGAACCTGGCATGGTCTTTCTTGCAGCAATCTACCATCAATCTCTGCCCGCAAGTTGCGAGAACAGAAGATGTTAATTCCTGTCAGTATAAAGATAATTGCCGGTTTAATCATGATATTGAAGCTTTCAAGGCTCAGGTACTCACTTTTGCAGTTTACTGATGCTGATTTGGTTTGTGAAGTGGGTGGATTGAATGAACATGGTTTGATTTTGTGTGATTGAGCTTGGAGGATGATATTGAGAAAGAAATTAAACTGACAATATTTTTTTTCTTGAAACTGCAGAAACCAGATGATATAGAGGGGCAATGCCCATTTGTGGCATCTGAGATGAAGTGTGCATATGGTTTATCTTGTAGATTCTTAGGCACTCACAGAGATATTGCTGGTAATTCAGATGGGAAGGAAAAAACAGAGATGAACTTTTTTAACAAAGAGACACAGAGGCTTCTGTGGAAGAATAAGATGACTTTTATCAACGCAGATGCGAAGCTCAAGTCCCTTGGTCTATTGGTATGTCGTACATAGTATTATTTCGTTTATTTTCATTATTTTTGTGTGTGTTTGTACAGTGTCTCTGGCATGTCATATACTGCAATTTCACTTCTATATATCTCTTACCATGAGACCTGAGTGATTATTCTCTTTGTTTCATTACAATTTCTAGGGGCATGCCAAAAAAAGCAATGCTGCTGAAGAAACTAACGCAGAAAAAACTCAAAATGGTGCGAACGTTACTCAAGCAACTGAAGTAGCGGTTAACTCAGTTGTCAGCTCTGAGCCTACATCAGAAATGATAGAAGATGTTGATATTCCTGGACCATTAGAAACTGAGGAAGTTCGTCCTATGAAAAAGGCAAAATCTGAGGACGAAGAGAAAGTTAAACCTGGAGATGTTGCTGGAGTTAATGATGGTTAGGCTCTCACTTCTCTACACCAAAATGCCAATGAACTTTTGCTGGATAGTCTTAGATAGTTGCATAGTTTCAGTACATATAATTATATAGCTATATATTTAAGAGAAAAAAGTTGAAATAAGAAGGGTGTGGATGAGAAAATATCCTAATGTCCCAGTAAACTGGATTGATACAGGCGTGAAAGTGGAAGAGGAAACAAAAAAGAATGGGTATTCTACTTCAAAAGGTGACGTAGAAGATGAGGATAGCATCAAAATTGTTGAAACTGATGGTAGTCTAAAGTTGCAGCCTCGCGAAAAGAAAAAGCTTATTGATTTTAGGGATAAGTTGTACCTTGCACCCCTAACAACTGTGGGCAATCTTCCCTTCCGAAGACTTTGCAAAGTGTTGGGAGCAGATGTGACTTGTGGTGAGATGGCTATGTGCACAAATCTTTTGCAGGTTAGGCCAATAATTGTACCCTCAGCTATGCTGACAGAATAACTAAACCTTGTTTTTTTGTAATATTTTGAAAACCTGCAAGTGTTGTTTTGTAGGGCCAAGCTTCGGAATGGGCTCTGCTTAGACGGCATTCATCGGAAGATCTGTTCGGTGTTCAGATTTGCGGTTCTTTTCCTGACACAGTGTCGCGCACAGTTGAACTTATAGACCGAGAATGCACTGTTGATTTCATAGACATCAACATGGGTTGTCCGATAGATATGGTTGTCAACAGAAGTGCCGGTTCAGCTCTTCTTAACAAACCATTAAGAATGAAGAACATCGTGGAAGTTTCTTCTTCCATTGTTGAAACACCTATCACTATCAAGGTAACTGTCTAAGCAAATCTGAAATGATATCGCCTTTCATATGAAACTGTAACATTAGTGGATGTGAATGTGTTGGTATTATAACCATTCTTTACTTGTCCGATCCTATTTGGTGCCAGGTACGTACGGCATTCTTTGAGGGTAAGAATCGGATAGATTCATTAATTGCAGATATCGGAAACTGGGGAGCCACTGCAGTGACTATTCATGGGCGATCAAGACAGCAACGTTATAGCAAGTCTGCGGATTGGGACTATATATACCAGTGTAGCAAAAACGCTTCCACTAACCTACAAGTTATAGGAAATGGAGATGTGTACTCTTATTTAGACTGGAACAAACACAAGTCTGACTGTCCTGAGTTGTCTAGCTGCATGATTGCTCGTGGAGCATTAATCAAGGTGTGTGTATGACCATATAATATCAGCTTATTCCTAGTAAATCATTCGATAGTCTCAATGGGCTTTTTACTTATGCAGCCTTGGATATTTACTGAAATCAAAGAGCAACGTCACTGGGACATTACCTCAGGTGAAAGACTTAACATCTTGAAGGACTTTGTACGTTTTGGTCTTCAACATTGGGGATCCGACAATAAAGGTAAAAAAACACAAGGCCTGGAATTGAAATTACGTTATGCTGGTTTGTTCTGCCCCTTGTGGCTAAATGCTCTGCCGTTATCTTAATTTTTCAAACAGGAGTTGAGACAACTAGGCATTTCTTGCTGGAGTGGCTAAGCTACACGTTTAGGTACATACCTGT
>NC_025695.1:320355-353450 GCF_000633955.1 Camelina sativa | reverse complement strand
CTGCCGTTATCTTAATTTTTCAAACAGGAGTTGAGACAACTAGGCATTTCTTGCTGGAGTGGCTAAGCTACACGTTTAGGTACATACCTGTCGGTTTGCTTGATGTAATCCCGCAGCAAATCAACTGGCGCCCGCCTTCTTACTTTGGCCGTGATGATCTTGAGACACTCATGATGTCTGAATCTGCCGGTGACTGGGTGCGTTAAATTCTTCTCCTTCAATTGTCTTCTTACTTTGGACTATCTGAGCTTAAGTTTAATATAATGTTACAACATGCAGGTGCGGATATCGGAATTGCTGCTTGGAAAAGTTCCCGAAGGCTTCACATTTGCCCCCAAGCACAAATCCAACGCTTATGATCGAGCTGAAAATGGCTAATTCGACCACATCGTTTGTAATGTCTGAAACTGTGTGAGAGACTTTATATTTGATTGTTCTAAAATAAAAACATTTTTTGAGTTTTTAACAGAATAGATAAAAGCCAATCCGATAATTTTTTTTAGAATATAGAAACGTTTTGACTACGCTCTCGGCCTATATTGTGGTCATGGGATACTAGAAACGCGAGAGAATCGCTCATCTTACTAAATAGAGATCAACTCTCTTGGCCATAGAATTGGCGATCAGGTGAAGAACAAGCTCGATATCAGAACTTGTGATGAAGATCGAACCCTACTCTCCGAGCTTTGTCTTTAGTCGCTTGTAATTCTCGGAACTACCATCGTGTGCTACTGCGAATGATCCTATAGTTTGCAGCTAAAGCAGTATATCTCAGCGGTTGGTTCACTGAATGTTCGTGAACATTGGGGCTCCGGAATTTGAATACTGGAACATGCCCTATCGCTATGTTCAGGAAGGATTGCTTAGTTTTGACTCGTTGAATACGTCTGAGACTAATCCAACCGCTGTGATTGATTAGCCGCTACGATTCCTGCTCCTTCTTAGCCACGGTGTTGCAACGCGTGAAGAGCCAAGTAAGAGATACGGGATTAGATTCCGAAAAACCCCTCATTCTTCGTGAGGCTTGTCATCTTCGTCTACGTCAGTGACCTGTGTCATCGCCGAGAAAACAGGGGAAAGCGGGCGTCTGCATGAAACAAAGGTACCTAGAGTTTTGAAAACGTAGCGTTTCACGGATCGGAGGGTTTGAAATAGAAGGGAAAATAGTATGTTGAGAAACATTTCTAGGGTTAGGGGAGAGAGACGAGATTCTACAGATGCTTAGAATCGAGATGTTTTGGGAGGCTTAGAGAGTGAATATAAAGGAAACATTAGATCAACTTGTGCTGTAGTATGTCCATAATAAATTCAATAATTCATAATTTGGTTCATATGAATAACAATAACAAAAAAATCAAAATTGATTACATAAAAGTCTTTCAACTTAACATAAGATATTTATGAAGATAATTTAAAAATAATTTGGATTAATATTTGTTTTAAAAAAAACTCTTATATTTTCTTTGTAACAATTACGGGAAAAAACCTATAAATTATTTTGAGTAATCTATGAAATGGCTGGCGTTTTTGCCATCTCAACAAAAAGTTTATAAAATAAAAACGGCAACACGTTTACTCATTAATATACTGCTTTAGGGTTTTCACCTTAAACAATATTTTTTTTGGAAGACCAAAGGCAAAGGTGGCTGCTGGAAGCATTTCTCATCGTTTACGTCTCTCTACCATGGAGACACAGAGGAAGAAGCTTGCAAAGGTAAGCGTAAACTCACTTCCGGATGATTTGATGGTGGAAATACTCAAACGATTTCCAGTTAAAACCCTAATCAGATTCCTCTCCGTATCTAAGCTCTGGAGTTCCATAATCCGCAGTCCATATTTCATGAAACTATTCGTGAATGAGTCTTTGAAAAGACCCAAAAGTCTCGTCTTTGTATTCAAAGTGAGCTCTTTTTCGTTAACCTCTGCATCTGTTCACTTCAAAAGTACACGTGAAGTACTATCATCATCTTCTTCTTTTGCTTCTCCAGCCACTTATCATGTGACTTGTCACACCAGACAGCGCACGACCATTGCTCCTTCTGTCCACGGTCTGATTTGCTATGGACCACCTTCTAGCCTCGTGATATATAATCCTTGCACTAGACGATCGGTTACCTTGCCCAGCGTTAGTGCAGGGAAGAGAGCCACAAACCAGTACTTAGGCTATGATCCCATCGACAGTGTTTATAAAGTGCTGTGCATCGTGAGAAGAATGCCTATGCTGAGAAACAGACGCGGTTTAGCTGGGGAGATAATGGTTTTGACATTGGAAAGTAGTGGGAGTTCTGCTTGGAGGATGTTTCAAGGCACTATTCCTCCTCACTCTCCTTTAAGTGAGCAACTTTGCATCAATGGTGTTTTGTATTATCAGGCTTTTACTGGCACAAAACTAAATGAGTGTGCAATCATGAGTTTTGATGTTAGGTCTGAAAAGATTGATCTTATCAAAGGACCTTGCAGCAACTTTCGTAGCTTTTCAAAGTTGACAACCTACGAGGGGAAGCTGGCTGTTATCTTCTTTGAAAAGAAAATCAGTGGTATTATTGGGCTGTGGGTTCTAGAAGATGCCTCTAAGGAGGATTGGTCCAAGAAGACTTTTGCTTTGCCTAAATTAGTTGCCTCCAAAACAAACCCTATTTCTGATAGGTTTTATGAGTTTCGCACCACCGACGCTGACACTGGTGAGATTATATTTACACCAACCTTACTGCATTCATCCGTACCTAGTGTTCTCTACTATGATCTGAAGAAAGATAGTATGAGAACTTTTGAAGTAGAAGGAAGAAGAACAGAGCAGTATATACGTTGTCATTCAGACTCTGTCTCCTCTGCTCAGGTTGAGAATCTCATGTTTCTGTAAGATCAGTTTCCGTGCTCCACAGTTCATTCAGTTCCCCCATCCCATTTGCCTTCAAACAGTTTGTAGTTGTGTTCTAACAACTGGTTTTCTTAGACAGTTTTACAATGATCTAATTTGTTTTTTTTTTTTAAGTTCATAAATCATACCGACCATCGTCTTAGGTTTTCAATTGCTTGTAATTTACAGCATTACCATTGTGCTCCAACGTTTGTGATCCAATTACTTGTTTGGCTGCAACTATAGTAATTGAATGGCTGATCATTCTTGTTTACAGAGGAAAGTATGGGTTTCGATTAGGGAACGTAGTGTTTATATATAAGGCTTTACGCTAGGTTTAAGGAGAACTCAGACCAAAATCTTTCCTCGGAAATTATTTAGAGAGGTTAACAAAAATGGCTATTCTCGTCAGTTAGAGAAGAGTGGATATAACTAAGGTACTTTTGCTTTTTTTTTTTTGTCAAAAGAAGGTACCTTTCTAATATATAGGTTTATACAAATTTTATCTGTATATATATATATATAGCTCTTGATCGTATGAGGAAAAGAAAAGCATTTAATCAGTGGTTTCTCTCACGGTGTAGAAGTAAAAAAGATGAATAACTAGTATGAATGTAAAAATTTCATTGTTTCAACTGGTTTATGGATTAAAGATTTGATTAAAGATAACATTTGAAAAAAAAAAAAAAAAAAAGATGAAACTATTGTGTAGGAAGTTGACATGACAAATGCACCTTCCAAGAATTTTCCTACAAATAGTTTAATTCGTACGGAAAGGGACAATATTAAAAGATTCTTCTTTTTGTAATTTACTCATCCAGTTGAGATCCAAACCTCTTGGCTTTTTCTTTTCCTCCTCGTCCCTTCGTTCATGGTTTGGACTTTGGATGTGCAGTGCGATCACTACGTAAAATGGCCTTTAAAAAAGAAAAAAAAAAATCGGGTTATATATAATCTGTGAGTCTGGGATCTATTAATTTTTAAAATATAACGATTGATTTGTGATAATCCTCTATAAGTGGTTGATCGACATTTAGTGTTTCTTCTTAAATTATTATATAGATTTTCATGTATACAAAGATGTGGGTGATTGAGAATTAGTGTTTGTTCTTTGTATTACTTCCATATGTATACTCAAGTTCATGGTTTAGTCCTTCAACCAATTGGTTTGTTGTGTGCACATTACTACATATTACATTCGAGTATTCGACTGAGCAACATGTACGTATATACATGTATCAACGAGTGATGCGGCAGGATAGATATTATCGGGGTTTTAATCTCCGGAGCTCTCTACTCTCCAACAAAAATTCTCAAATACGCCTCTTCTATTACTTAATTTATTTTTGATTTAAAACAATTCCAAAAAAAGGTAAATACCTTTAGACCCCCAATAGTTAGAGAATATTACTGACCCAACCAACAAAAATGGATATAACACTCAAACCTTTTATATTCGGGTCAAATTTTTTTTTTGTTTAACTTTAAAAATCCTTAAAATCAATTTTTCTTTTCTTCGTTTGATCCTAAAAAACCCAACATCTCAATTTATCTTTTTTTCCTGTACGAGTGTAGATAGAGACAACTTGTAATGGTGGAAACAACATTATGCAATTGAAATCGATTTTTTTATTTTTGACTTTGTGTAAAATTTGATTAAAAGAAGGGAGATTGTGTGAAAATTTTGATTGAAATTAGGGAATTTATGTATAGAATTAGTGTCAAATCTGTTCATTAGGTTTCCGAATTGATTAGAAGTGCTAATAATCTAATCAATTTTGTTTGAAGGTTTGTGGAAGAAAGGGTGAAAAGTCGAATCAAACCCATTATATTCCTCTAGAACCAGAGAAAATCATAGAGGATGGAGATGGAGAAGAAGAAGAAGACAATGGCGGCGAAAGTTGATTCTAATAAAGCTATTGAACCAACATCTTTAAAACGTGAACAACTAAGTAGAACTTGGTATAACTAAGTAGTTATAAAATTCAAAAACAAAAGGTACAAATTGGTATAACTTGATCTAGGAACACCATGCTCCAATAACGACCGTGATTGCATAACTCCAATCACTTTAGAAAGGTTTCACTCGAGTTCAAACCTTTAAGACGTGAGTCATATTTCCATGTTAATTTGATTTTCATAGTCATAAACATGTTGAACAGTTGTACCAGTTTGTACAAGTTGTACAAACTAGTGACGAATTGAATCTTAAAATCTGGGATTGAATATTAAACCTAAATTTTAGGAATCCTAATATTTACAACAAATCTTGTTTTCTCTTGTCCTCATTGTCTCTCTTTAATAGGGAATGATTTTGTTTGTCAAAAAAAAAGATAGAGATTGACTTTTTTTTTTTAAAAAATTGAAATTTCAAAACTCTGAATAACGTGGGGGAGGGGAGGTCAAACCGCACATGGTCAAATTATGCCATCATAAAATCCACGTGGCGCCGCAAAGTAAGTACAATTGCCAGGTGGCGCCGCAAAAACAAACATAGTTATTCCAAGTTTTCAAGTTGTACTACCTTATACATAGTTGTACTTTTTGAGATTTTTTGTGTATAATCAGTTATACTTGTATTTAAACTAAACTTTTTTAGTTGGACCAAAGATTTTACTTATTTGTATAATATTCTCAATGTGTTCATGCAAAAATATGTGTCAAACTTTATTTTTGTGTGTTTTGCAATGTAATTGAGTTAACAATAAGAAAGTCATCTTAAAACTATAAGATCTTGGACACAAATGAATTTAGTGAAGATTTTCTTTTTCTTTTTATAATGTTACTTTAGAAGATGTGTAACACAAATTTAAGTTTATAAAGTGAATATGAAGATTTTTAACATTGTCTAACAAATTTTAATTTATAAAGCACATATAATTTTTTAAAAATTGGTGGTAGTTGTACCGTTAGGTTGTACCAAGTTTTACTACAAACGGAATAGGAGTAAAGACATACATAATTATACCATTATAAAACCATGTTTTACCAAGTTGTACAAAATCATAAAGTACAAATACATTGAAAATTACACTAATCTTTAATCTTATATTGGCTTCCTCACTCGCTCTGAAACCAGCTATCCAAATTTCTCCCTAGCTGCCATTTATGATTTCGGAAGGTTGGTCATTGTGTTGTCCTAAAAAATTAGTAATAAAACTATATTAGTACACAATAAAATACCAGTTGTACCTTTAAGAATATCAGTTGTACCAGTTATACCAATTTTTTAGTTATACATGTTATACCAATTATGTCAGTTATACTCAGTTTTCTAGTTATATTATGTTTGCAACCCAATGGATTTTCGAACCAAAAAAAGCTAATCTGCATATGTTTTACTATGATTCAGCCACTACTGTCCATTCATATTTCTTAATCGACCCATAATAGTTGGTTATCAACCCAATATCCATTAATTATCAACACAAAATTCAAATCTAATTGAAATCTCTAAATTTAAATACAATAACCCAGAATCGATTGAATACTCTATAGATTTAAGAGGGTTTAAGCTGAAAGTAGTAGAAAAGATAAAGAAATCTGATTCGGAAATTAAAGCTTGAGCTTCATCAATGGTGGAAAATGGATGAACCCGAGAATGGAGAAGAAGAAGCAATAGAACAGGTCTGATTTTTGTTTTTTTTTTTAATTATTATTAATCAATTCAATTAAAAACTGGTTTAATGTATTGGTTTGAATCGGTTTGGTAAAGGCAAATTTAGAGATTGCAACTTTCATTAAGAGTATGAGAGTAGAGGAGATTAATGGAGAGTACTGAAGAATTTTTGTTGGAGAGTAGAGAGCTTTCCAGATTTTAACCCTATTATTGGTACTTGTGGATGCAATTTATTCCAAATATAAATAGGTACGAACAAAAAGATATTCTTGAGAAGAAAAGGAGAAAAAATTAAAAGTATGTAGGCAAAAAACAAAAAAAGGTATGTGCATTAAGAAGAGTAGTTGCTGTCATATAGGATTTGTGGCTCGTAGGAAAAGAAAAAGGGAGAAGAGTAAGTGCATTCAATTTTTAATATTTATATATATATATATATATATATATAAATATAACTTATAATTAATAGTATATATAGGACAAACTTATAAGAGTAAGTGCATTAAGTTAATTCCAATCCATATTAATAGTATATATCGGACCAACTTATAATTACTAGAGACAAATATGCTTTTGCTTCACCTAAAGAAGTAGTAATCCACTCGAAATATGTCCCGTACTTTAAAAGTCAGAAACTCAAAAGCGGACTAAAAATCCAATACTAATTTATATAAAAGTTCAATATTAATTTCGGCGTTTTTATATAAGGTTTGGTGTCTTGACTCAAACAAATTAAATGGTAATCTTTGTTTTGGTTAACTGTAGATTTAACCTTTTACAGAAGCATTATTTCGAATATTGAGTCATTTATAATACGATCTCGTGGGTTGGATAGATTTATTTGTCTATTTCTCGTGGATAATATGAAGTCATTGATAATACGTTCAGATGTTATAATAAATTTAAAATTATATGAACAAAATTAGGATAGAAATTTAAATATATACATCACTCGCATACATGTCAAACGTACTTACATCCGTGAGTAAAACCCAATAAAAGATTCATTCATAGATCAAACATTTCTTAGTTTCAAAAAACTCGAACGATCATACACTCGAACTAAAAAAAAAATATTGGCCAATATTCAACTTGCACTAATCATCTATTAGTGCGAGCCACCACTGATCAGCTCATAAAAGAAAAAAGAAAAAAAACCCCATTTCATCGAATACAAACCCCATTTAGGACGTTAATTGACGAACTAAAACCCATGATTTACATGATCCGTGTAGAGAGTGATCTTTTTGTGTGGATCTTACAGGTTTAGTCCGAAAAAAAAACCATTTGGATAATAATCCAAAGGCAAAAAAAGGCAAAAGAATCTTAGTCCTCATCATAATATATATAACCTCTCTCTCTCTATTTCTATCTCATCTGATCATGGATGTTAGAGAGAGGAAAACAACTTCTTCACAAGGGATAGTGAGTCCTCCCATGTCGTGGTGAAAGCCGAACTCTTCCTCTGCTTGTTGAAGAAGGATAAGAAATTCGGGATGAGTCAAGAAGGAGATTGGTACGATGTACCTCGTACGCTTTTCGCCTACGTAAACCGGAAAATGTCCCTTTGGTACGTCAAGAGGGAGTCCTTCCTCGTCGTAGCATTGTTTCTTGCCTAAGCTCGAGCATCTCTTGAGGATTTGCTTTAGCATTGCTGTTTGTGTTAGTTTTGAAGATCTCTTTACCGCCATTCTTCTAGCTTTACTCTTTCTTTCTTTCTTTTCTTTTTTTCTTTGATGAAAGTGAGAGCTAGTGATGAGGAGAGAAAATGATGTGAGATGTGAGAAGTTTTTGATGAGAGAGTGGTGGCGAAAGGGGTTATTTATGGAGGAAGGATGAGGATAGGATTGCTAAAGCAATAGTTTTATTTTATTTTCTTGATTATCCGAAATTTATTTAATATTTCTATATGATCAAATGATTATCAATAATCTAACATTTTGGTTAGTGCCGTCTTAGACGACTCTTCTTAAAATAATGATACATCTCAAATGATAATTCAGCAAACCCACTAATAGTTTGAGGGAATTATCACATAAGTACTACATTTTTTTCATTTTTAATTGTACTTTTATTTCAAAAAAATAGTAAAATGAAATTTATTGGATCTATTTATTTTAGAAGGACGATGATGACGGTAATTTACAAATAGTGAATATTCTCCAATATTATCACATTTCACATTAAGAAGACGAAGTTATATTATTATGATCATAAGCAATACACTATTATTACTTATAATTTTGGATATATGTAGCTTTATTTTTAAGGAGCAGGAAAAAAAGCAGGAGAAGGGATATAGAGAGGCATGTGACAGTGTGGGATCCAAACCCATTGGGATTTAATTTCATTGTTGGTCCTCCCCAAGACACCATGGTCCCTCTCTCTCTCTCTCCCCCAACAGTTACTATCATAAATAGGGAAAGATATCAATGTGGTAACTAAATTTCTATAATTACGTACGAAGAGGTATCTAAATATGTACTATAAGTACAAATTATATGTAGGGTGTACTATAACTACAAATTACACTCCTTAATTTAAACCAAAACAAAAAATGTACTCCTTAATCTTTGTGGTTAAGTATATATAAAGCATGCATGCATAATGCATTAATTACTGACCTCTAGTTTAATTATAAATAACTCTTTTTTATCCAGTCTGCAAACACGATCTTTTATATATATGATTCATTTTAAGGTATTTAGTTAATGACCAATCACAAGACTAGCAGCCACCGTGTAAAACTATAAAGTGGACAAAAATGTATACAACTCGAAAGTGTAACATGATCTTTTATATAATTCATTGTTTACACCAATGAAACGATCTCGATCACGGGATTATAATCGATCTATCGTCTACACCAACAGAACGATCCGGACTAGAAGCAAGATCTATTAGTATTAACACATTATCTTCTTCTTTTTTATTATGTAACTAGATCTTTTGAGCCTAAAATAGACTAATCACGCGATTTTCAACTACCATAGAAATTTTCCAAAAAAGATAATAATCTAGGTAGTCGGATTCTTTTGTTTAGGACCTAAGGCTAGACATGCAAATTGCCAGATTCACAACTGTCATGTGATGAACAAAAATGCAACCAAAAGAAATCAATCTAATTTGTCTTGACCAACCAAAAAATAGTCTAATTACAACTTGGTTACAAAATATCTATTTGAGAACACAGATTGTAACAAACAAAAAATTCCAAAAAACTGAGTAAGATTCGCGTTAACTCTTGTCTACAAGTGACCGTATATGTTTACAATACTTTTGACCAAGTTCTATATAGGCATATGCTTATGGACAATGGGCATTTATTAGATCTTTGTTTCTGGTCGTAAAAGGTTAAGGACAAAGAACATGTTAAGCCTCACGATCTCGAGAGCTTCCCATCTTTGTTGATTTGTGATGTTCCTCTTCCTAATCCATTTCGTCGGTCATAATGAAGATTGAAGATAAATAATAATAATTCGTCCCTTTCTTAATAGTTGATGTCTTTAGAACAAAAAACTGTTTTCACTATAGATGTTTTGTACTTGTAGTAAAAAAAATTTGCATAAGAATTCAGTTCTTATTAATTTCAATGAAAACTAATATTTAATTATAAAAGAAGGGTATATTATGTGTCGTAGAAAATATTATATATGCGTAAAGGTATAATACATACAAATTCATGAATGTTCCATAAATCCTAAAACATGAAAATTAGCGTCAGTTACTTGATTCACACGTAACTCCAAACTCTGCAGTTCTACAAAATAAACTTTGAACTCAAGTCGAATTCAGTGAGTTACTTCCCAAATCTATCACATCAAGGAACAAGTGAATCAGAATCATGGTTTTTTTTTCTCTTATCGACCACAAAAACCGACAGTGGGAGAGAGAGAGAGAGGGTTTGCGGTCGTTGTCAGGGAAGGAGGGAAGCATGTTCTGCGAACGAGATTGGTTGGAAAAATATTCAGTGAAAAACGAGAAGAGGATTAGGGAGAAATTACGAATCTTTGAAGGGACAATTTCAGCTTACGGACTGATAGGGACATGTCTCTCGTCTCGACCAAGCACATGAAAGCCCCCATGTTACTCTTGCCACCTCCTTCCCACAAAACTGTCCTCTTTTGTACAACTTTCCATTTTTACAGAGCAAAATGCAGATTTTACCAGACATGAAAACTTGTCTGCTTAGTTTAGGAAATTCTTCAATCTCTATTTTTATACTTTGAGGGGCGAGAAGTCAGGATCGATCTTGTCATGTCCTGTTTGTACAACTCTGTTTTGGCTTCCCCAAAATAAAACAGAGTAAGCTCGTTTCTAACACACTCTTTATTGCTGATAAACTCTTTGACGTGATTTAATACCTTTTTTCAGAAAAATAGACAACTCTATATAGTTGTAGACTTTGCAGTGCATATTATTTACAGGAAACTTGTGTCAGATAAAATCTTAGAAAAGAAAACATGAGAAAGTTCCATGTATGTTTCGTACGTTAAGGAAGTGATTGAATATAAACTGTATATTCACGTGAAAGAGAAGCGGCCATGAGCTCTGTTTTGAAGTCAAGAAAAACAAAAGGTATAGGTGGCAAGATCTGAAGTGAAATGTATGGTCTATTCATCACATGGGCTGCAGGATAGTTGGACCCAGAAAATTATTAGACCAGATTGGCTATTTTTCTTGTACGATGATCTAACAGTTAAATTTCAAAAAAAAAAAAAAAATAGAAAACATAGTGGCACCTAGAGAAAACGATCGAGACGGCAGAAGATAGGAAGAGGACTAAGCTTTTGTTTTGAGAGGTCAATTTGATTTATCTGCTAAATGTGGTCTGAGAGGTAGGGTTTTGATTTGAGGTCGTATTCCTCTACTTAATTTTGGCATGTGACGCAAGGCTCAATTGGTTCTTCTTACAGGGCCCCCCTCCCTCCTTCCTTCGCTTGCTAACTTTGAATCTTTTTCATGTTTCGGTTTCAGGGAGGGACAAAAACGTTATTTGGAGGTTAATAGTTTGAACATGGAAAAACATATATAAATGCAATGAACGCAAGAAAATGTCTACTTAAGAAAATACATATTGATTTTTGAAAATTAATTAAACGTTTATCATCTAGAAAGGAAAACATTATAGTTATAGCTCGAACGTAACATCATTATACGTACACATTCATTATTCAATAATAAACCGGACTAACGTACAAAACAAGGAATGGTAGATAGCTGAACCGGACTAACCTGTCACATTTATTTACATCGTGGTACTAATTAGCAAAAGGAACAAAAAGAAAGGGTCAGAAATTATAATAAAGGAAAGAAAGAAAGAAGGAAACGTACGTAAGCACAAAAAAAACCAATAAAGACGTTGAAAAGGGAAGATGACGTAAGCAAATAAAAACGGTGCCAACTTCTCCCTCACGCGCAAAGCTACTATAGTCAAAGGGCGCGCGGCGCGTGAAGCATTTAATTTAGAGGCTTTGGGCTTTGGACTTCTATTTCTGGGCCATTAAAATGTTTAGCCTATTAATGTTTTAAAATAATTTATATGAAGAGAATGAAAAAACAAAAAATTCAAGTTTTTTCACTATTACAGTAGTCACAACTCACAAGGAATGAAATTAAAAATAGTCACATACAATATTTGTTCTATGAAAAACTAAGGGAAATAGCTATGACACAAATGTTTTTTTTCTAGTCTTTATTATAAAAGAAACTATTTTTTAATGCAAGATACAAATGTATAAACATGCATGCAGATGATTCATAAGCACGATGTACGTATCATGTATGTGTATATTCCTCTCACTGAAACAATTTACAATTATTTCCAGTGGGGAAATCAGCTAAAAAAATCTCTACATTGTATTGTAAGTACTTTATGTTCTTGTAATTCATCGAATCTGAGATGTGACTGTGAAGAACAAAGATTCATGACACGGTATGGTTAAGCCGCCCGTAGGATGATCAAAACCAAACTCTTCCTCAGATTTACTCAACAATTCTTGAAACAATGGCTGGTTTAAGTATGACACCGGCACCACATATCTCTTCCTCTTTTGATCATTCTCTCCAACATAAACCGCCATGAATCCTCTTGGTGTCGACGATGCTGATGATGATGATTCCCTTCTTCGCATTATTTGCTTAGCACCCAAGAAACTTCTCAGAAAAGTCATTTTTTTCTTTTCTTGTTGTGAGCTTTCTTGTAGGCTTGTAGCGTGGTGGGTTTAGCTAGAATGTTTCTTGTTCTTGGAGAAAGCTTTAACCTTAAAATTTGTTTTGGATCTCTAATAGTTTGTGAATCATAAGGGTTAGTTTCCTCCTGTTAGTTGTTATATAAACGAAATTATCAGGAATTAAGTATTTTTTGGGGTTTTTTTTCCAATACAGAGCACATGGCTTTGGATTGAAGATACTAAACCAACAACAAATCAATAAATGGTGTCTGAGAAGTTTAGTATCTAATGGTGTCCTACATGATAATTTCATTGGGTCTTATTGTCTCAAAGACATCACATGCCGAATCTCTCTATAGATTATGTAGGGACCTGAAGTTGTGTACCTAATGAACCAGAAGTCTCTATCACTGATTAAGTCATGACTTCTTCACAATGATATCAAAAAGACAGGACCACATGACTTGATTATGTGCAGACAAAGTAACAAAAGCCTTCAAAAATTTCTGTGGCAAGAATTGAAAACTTGACTGTCTATCTAACAAACAAGTGGTCATATTGATTTGTGACTCCACATCAGAAATCATGAAGATTTAACAGTAGGGGGCCCTTACTTATCATGCCGTGGTCCGGCAAAGCCATGTGCATGCTTGTTGGTGTTGAATGTTTATTATGAGCTGAAACTTTTCTAAACCACTAAAGGGTTATCTTCAATTAATGTTCTTATCTATATATACTCATCACTGAGTCCTATAAGCTCTGCAAGTACTCTCACATTTTCCAGTAAAAGCTTTAAACCTACAATTCAACAAACAGAAAAGACAATCCATGGCGATAAGGGTCCCTCGTGTGCTGCAATCATCCAGACAGATTCTCCGTCAAGCAAAACTGTTCTCATCCTCTTCTTCATCTAGCTCTCTTGATGTTCCAAAGGGCTACTTAGCTGTTTACGTAGGAGAAAGAAAGATGAAGAGATTTGTAGTTCCGATATCTTACTTGAACCAGCCTTCATTTCAAAACCTACTAAGAAAGGCAGAGGAAGAGTTTGGATTTGATCATCCAATGGGTGGCCTTACAATCCCTTGCAGTGAAGAAGTATTTATTGATCTTGCTTCTCGCCTCAACTGATCATGATGACTCACTCAAATAACCTTTTTTATTCTTTGATTTTGTACATTTTTTCCCGATTAGTTTTCTTCAAGAGATGAGATGACTTAGAAACATCTCCCCTTGAAAGTGAAACAGAGACTTGTAACACTCTTTTTCCTCACTTACAGTGAGTTGGATTCAAATCTAATTAATTAAACCCCATGATTCATTTCATCAATCAGTCATCATCATGAAAATCTTAATTTCAGTTTCAAGACAAACTCACCGAGGATACAACTCAGTGTTGGAATTATAATTTGAAGTTTTTGCATTATGTCCTAAAGAAGAAGAGCTATCCGATACCGTGTTGCTATGTGTGAAAAACGCAGGCTTTGAAGGTTCTGAAATAGCAAGAGTATGTCCATCTAACATTAGAAGAACCGAAGCCATGCTTGGCCTCTCTGCAACTTTCTCTTGGACACAAAGAAGAGCAATGTTTATGCATCTCAAGATCATATTCGATGAATAACTCGACATTGTCATCAAAATCTTGTCCACAAGATTCAAAGCAACGCCTTCCTTCCAATTTCTCCAAGCCTTTACCAAAACATTAGAATTCAGTGTGATGTGAATTAACAATCATTGATCAAAGCTCAAGATTTTTGCAAAATAATATACTTACAAAGCTAAGAAGATCTTCCATGCAGTCTTCATTGCTGAAACAACTGGTTTTCTTACCACTAATGATCTCAAGAACCAAAACGCCGAAACTGTAAACATCTGTCTTAAACGAGAACTGTCCATGCATTACATACTCTGGAGCCATGTATCCACTGTTTAAAACCAAATGAATGATCACAATCGAGTTTGAGTCGAGTAAAATATAAATGTAAGTGTTCTGCTACTTACAAAGTCCCCACGATCCTATTCGTGTAGCGTTGAGTCGTGTGGTCAATATCGAAAAGCCTAGCCATTCCAAAATCTGCGATTTTTGGGGTCATTTCCTCGTCTAGCAATATGTTACTAGCTTTAAGATCACGGTGAATAATCCGGAGCCGAGAATCTTGATGAAGATAAAGAAGTCCTCTAGCTACACCTCCAATGATTTTGTATCTAACTTCCCACTCCAATTCTTTACCCTCGATCGGATCTATACAAACACTTGAGATCATACACACGAACTATATATAGTAGAATGGTTTCCAAGGATACGTAGAATGTGAAGAAATTTGTACCGAAGATGAACTTGTCGAGACTAGTGTGTGGGAGGAACTCATACACGAGAAGCCTTTCAGTTCCTTCTGTTGGGTAACCTAAGAGCTTCACGAGATTACGATGTTGAAGCTTAGCCACCAACAAGAACTCGTTCTTGAATTCGGTTTCACCTTGTTGTGCATTTCTGGACAACCTTTTCACCGCTATCTCTTGTCCATCAGAAAGTACACCCTAATCAATGATAACGTAGGAGGATGTTATGATGATTGCTACAAAATGCAAAATATAACAGCAGATTCATCTAGAGCTTGTAAGATTACCTTATAAACTGCTCCGAATCCACCTTCTCCAAGTTTATTTTCCAGTGAAAAATGATTTGTTGCATCTTGTAATATACTGAAACTAAATTTCATGGAATCCATGCTAATGTTTTCTTCTGTATGAAAATGATATAAACCATGTATTGATAAAAGGAGTTAGAAATCACGTCAAGTATCAAAGGAACACTGAAACAGAGGAAAAAACAGAGCACATGAATAGTATATCCTTTCATGTCTAAGTTTCATAGCTTACTTTCATGTTGGTGTTCTGAATCTTTCATCTTCCTTCTCAGCCTTAGGAAAACGAGTAAGAATACTATAACAAAGACAACAACAGCAACTGACGCCGCAGCAAAGATCAAAGCTTTAGGTACACCTCTGTTTTTATCCTCTGTCCAAAAATATACATACCTAAAATGATCAGTTTCGTATTATATAATGTAAAGACAGTCTGATTTAAACCCTTCAAATCCGTTAAAAAATAGCAAAACCTACCTTGTGTGACACTTTTCGTCTCATTCTTTGGAGGCCGTGATGGCGTCGCAGGCACTGAGCTTGGCTCATCAATGTTCACTGGATCATAGAATCTCCAAGTAGCATAACCCAATATACAGCTAGGAGACAACACATAACCACCCATTTTCATATCACAACAGCTCGGGATCTTTGCAATACCCTGAGACAAACAATACGAACAATCCTCTTCCGAAACATCAGGCGTGCACTGAACAAGACCGTACAATGTCTGAAACGACGGGCCGCTCGTTTCGCCGACAACAAAATTCTTCTTGCTCCGACCAATCACAGAGGCTCTGTCTTTAAGCCCTTCGAGTAAACCCCTTAATGATTTCTCCCAACCACCACGATCACCGGTGAAGTTTCTTGTCCCGGTTATGCTTGCTTGAGGGTAAATCTCCAACCTTTCGAAGATAGTCCGGTTTGAGTACCTAACCGTACATTTGTCATACCAAATAATGGCCTCCTTCTGAACCGGACACAATGTGACAAGTCTTTTTCCAGCCATTGCGATGCAATTGATACAATCTTCAGGTTTGACATCGCCTCTACTCTGTGAGATTGAGTTGACTTTTCCACCGGAGTCTCCGAATGTGATGTTATAAAATCCGTTATCGTGATGTCGGAGAGATGGTAAAGAGGAGATGAGACGGCCGAGGTTGACGGCGTAACGGGTGTTCACGGTGAAGTTGCCTGTGACGTTTGAGCATATTTGTTTTAATGGAAGCGGTTGCGACTTAACAACGGTGAGACATTGGATTTGGATTAAGAGTGAGATCAGAGGAATAAGAAGAGACAATATTTGTGATAATTCTGTTCATCATTTTTTTTCTGGCTTGTTTGAATCGGAGATAACAAGCAATGAGGCGTTGACCTTTGACTTTGTTCATCTTATGAATTTTTTTATAAAAAAATTTGTAAGCTAGGCTGTTAATGTCATGGAGCTGATGGTGAATAAAACTGTACTGTATGTTGTCATACACAATAATTACATTGGGTTCTAAATATCTTCTACATCTAAAATGACCTCAAAAAAAATGTTAAATACATATACATGTGATCATTGTGAACTGGATCTAATGAAGCTGAGAAGTGACGGTGATAAAAGTTTCTTCAGGACAAGGGATGGTCAAGCCGCCCATTGGATGATCAAACCCAAACTCTTGTTCCGATTTACTCAACAAAGCTTGAAATAAAGGCTGGTTCAAGTATGAGACCGGCACTATGTATCTTTTCATCTGGCTTTCCCCAACGTACACTGCAAGAAACCCTTTTGGTGTTGAAGCTGCCATTGATCGGCCTTGAAAGATCTTCTTTGCACCCACAAGACCTCGGAACACGCCCATTATTTTTCTTTTCTTTTTTTGTTCTGCTGATGGATCTTGGAAAAAAGATTCAGCTAGCTTGGAATTTTCTCGTTTTAGCTTATCTGGTTAGATGAAGAAGTTGTTTTGCTTTGGATATGAAAACAATGGCATATATATACAACCAATTCCCTTTGGTTGATAGAAACCGTGGGCTTGTTTATACAATTGTGGGACATGTAGAAGAAGAATAGAACTCACATGGCTCTGTCTTGCAGGTGTTAAACTGAGATTTGAATATAGAAATCGTATCTGCTGAAAAGCATTCATGTCACTAGAAGACTAACAACAACTTCGAGTGCACTTCACATGAGATTGTCGATGGCACAGATACATCTCTTTGAAATGATAGATAATGTACGTGGGACCTCATGTTACGTACCTACGCAGCACCTGAAAAGTCTATGTCACTGATGAAGTCAAGTCAAGTAGCCAAGTGGCTACAAAATCCATCTGACTAACCCTCCGTATAAAGCCGTGAGGGCATTGTCCTGCAAGTTGTTGAGAAGACAAAAAAGAAAAGACAGAGGGCCCGCCGTTTTCACGATCCAAACAACACGTCGTTTTTCTCTTTATGTTTGCACCAAAACTGTAGGGCATTTTTATGGGGTAAACGTTCGTAGCTCCAACCAATTAAACAACACGATGTCTCTCTCGTTTGCTGCAAAACTGCATGGCTATCAGTCACTGCTCCCTAATACCGTTTCTCCTTATGTTATTGGGCCTAAATTCAAAAATTATCTGGACAAAGCCCAATAATACAAATTTGGTTTTTCGCTAATTTTCTTTCTTTTTATCTTTCATAAATCATTCTCGAAGTAAGTTGTATTTTACAAAGAGTATTATGCTATCTAGTGAAAGATACTTGGAATGGAACGAAGTTCTAGAGTGTGGTCTCTCGAGATCTCCTTTTCTCTGTCTTTTGTAAAGGATGGCATTAGCATTGTCACTTTTTGTAAGTTGTACCGGAAAAGGAAGATATGTTAGGGATTCTGTCCTTTCACGTTTGTTTTCTTGTTAAGACTATTATGAATCTATTCTACATTGAAGAAAGTGTTTTGTAACAACTCCCCCACTTCTAACCATTTAGGTATATATCTACATCTACAAAACAGAACGCAAGGAGAATAATTCGGAATTTAATCTATTATACAAAAGAAAATGATCAAGTCATCTCTCCATTTTGATACAATAAAAAGAATCACGTGGATTAAATTAAGAACAAGTTATATAGTTTATATATTGAGAAAAAAACTTAAATTCTTAAATCTCTGTGGGTTTTTTTTCTTAAGTTAAGGAAAATTTCATAAAGTCTAAAACAATACTACTTGTTTTGAAACGAAATACGTAGAAGAAATGAACCGCCTAATCCATAGATAGCCGCACTATGCAGGCCGGCTTTGACTTTGGTTGGAGTTTACGCCAGCACAGAGGCGCCGACCAATGACGCACTAACACACAAGGATTATTTATCAACAAGTGTCCCCACGACTTTTCATCGACGACTTCCACGTCATTTAGGGTAAGAGGCTCTTGTCAGAATACTAGATCCATCAGTTATACAATATACTTAATTACTTATATGGAAAATAAAATATAATTCTATCACACGACTCGGTTACTTACTGATATAATTTTTTTTTTCCGAATAAATAATAGGCCGGCATGTATTCAATATTGACACAAGTGTTATTGCCCGTGTCATACGGACCACATCGTAGATTAAGTGGTCAAGATTGTTCGATGTTCCATTTCTGCTTTTTGGGGTTTGCTTGGTTCGTCGGTCTCTCTATTTATAATGCGTCATGATCGTGTGTTTTAATGATTTTTTGGACGTGTTTTGGAGCAGCTAGATACTCCATCTATCATAAAGGAAGATGCTTTAGTATTTTTTCTTGTATCACAAAAAATCATTTTTTGTATATTTTTAGGTTAAGAAACTGTAAATTTCAAAAATAAAATCATTAAACGAGAATTTAAAAGTTTGATGAAATACTATTATTTAATAATTATAAAATATACTCTATCTCTATCATAATAGATAATATTTTAAGATTTTTACATAAATTAAGAAAAATATTGAATGTTTAGTAATAAATATTGTATTATTTATTTATAATAACATATTTTATATTTATTAACCAATGGTATTTCATCAAACTTTTAAATTCTTATTTAATGATTTTTGAAATTTATAAATTTTTTAAGTATACAGAAAATCATTCTGTATGATACAAAAAAAATACTATAACATTATTCTTTATGATATAGAGATAATATTATTATAAATAAATAATACATTTATTGCTAAATATTAAATGTTTTTTTTAATTCAAGTAAAAATTCTAAAATATTGTGATACATAAAAATTTTAAAACATTATGTATTGAAATACAGAAAGAGTAATTGTTTTCTTTTGTCAACTAATATAATTAATTACAAGTACTCGAAAAATCAAAAGTTTCAAAAAGCCAAATATTAGTCTGAAAAGGATATTAACCGACCATTGGTTAGAAAAGACACAGGCATTATGACTATACATCGTGTTCTTTATGATGCTCTTGTCGGTTACTGAAGTGAACTAGCGAACCTAACACGCCCCATGGGCACATAAAGTAAATTTCATCACAAATTGAGAGCTACAAATAGTTTAAACTAGGGCAGACGATGGAAAACGTTTAAATTTATTCAGGTAATCTGGTTTAAAATGTTAAAATTAAAAGATAAGTACTGAATATAATTAGATCTAAACCACACAGTTAATATAGTATTCTAGCAAAAATATAAAATATATATTTCATTAAGAAGAAGTTGTGATTAACTTACTTGTAACTTGGTCTCTATTGTCTATCTGTAATCAAAAGAAAAATAAACGATCATCTTTATAAAAATGAACAAATGCGAACGGAAGTTCAATGAATATTAAATTAGCCCTTTATAAAATGATTAATTTTAGTAATCTTTAGGTGAAGGGGAAAAAGACAAGATTCTTCCAAAGTAATAGTCTAGCTAAAGAGGATATATGGTTAATATACGTTTGGTGGTGCCGAGTCCACAAATATTAAATAACTTGAAATTATATAGATTGAGTCATAATTAATACCAGGAATATTTTTAAATTGAGTTTACGAATATTTCAATGAACAAATATTTTTCTGATAGCTAAAGCCTATAACACATAGTATAATTATATAAAGAGCAGGCGAGTCCGAACCAAACCAGAACATTACAGTACACACATAAACACACTCGGAGAGTTAAGGAAAAAAGAAAATAAAGAGAAACTCTTTTTTTTGGGTGTGTCAAGTTTGTGTTCTTCCTTTTCTCGTGCTTCCATCACGAGATCTCTCACAAGGCTCTCGCGACTAAAAAGAAAGTAAAAAGAAAGAAAGAAGAAGCGAAGATTCCATAAATGGACATGAAAAGCAACAACCACCAGCAACAGCAACAAGTACTTGACGGCTCGGACATAGTTGAGCTGGTAGAAAACGAGGGAGTGTTCGACAAATTTGTGGAACAAAAGTTTCAACAGTTAGACCAAGACGAAGATGGTAAGCTCTCCGTGACTGAGTTACAACCCGCCGTTGCTGATATCGGCGCCGCTCTTGGTTTGCCTGCTCAAGGCACTTCTCCTGATTCCGATCACATCTACTCGGAGGTAATTTTCTTTTCTTCTTTCTCAATAGCTTTCACATATTCGTCATTTATGTTTGCATTTCTCTCTAACTAGTATTCCTATATTACTGAGCTTGCATTTAGATTATTCATTCTGATCCTGGAATGATAATCATAGTCTCATAGACTATCATAAAAATCTTAAAAGAAAAAGTCTTAAATGATACTGACAAAGTAAAAAAAAAAGAAGTAATAAATTAGAAAAAAAAAGAATTTAACATTAACCAAAAAAGAGAAGTAAAAAAAAAAGAAGTAATAAATTAGAAAATCTATAGATGTGTTTAGTTGTAGATATAAACAAATCTTTTAGTCATAATTTATTATTTTTAGAGTCTATTCCGTTGCATTATATTTTCTTTGATTGTGAGATGGAGCTCTCGGTACTTTGTGTATAGATTTTCTTATGATCTTCATCAAATGGTCATAGTGGTCATTAATATTTTTAAAAATACGAATGCCTATAATTATAATACCGACAAAGTAAAAAAAGAAGACGACTATCAACATTTTACTATAGTTGTTTAATTTATCTTCTTGATACTTACGTGGGGGTTGTGGTGGATATATATTTTGTATTTCATATTGTGTTTTTGCATTAGAGCAAAATAGGTCAATATAATAAACTAGTTGATTAATAAATGATAATAATAGCTTTGGTCGGTGACCTTATCCTCTTACCATATCTCAAAATTAGCCCCTGGTGTCGCTCTTCTCGCTGACGTTTCAAACTCGAAACATCACTTTATGAATCCTCACCTACTTAATAATTTATTTGTTACTGTATAAGTATTAAAATTTATTTGTTACGGTATGAATATTATTAACACAACTGACAGTTATTATAATAGTTTGTTTATTTTATTTATATGTCATGCAAGCCAAATTTCTTTTAATCTAATGTTTTTAGCCTTCGATTTATTATGATTAAAGCTTTGTCCTTTTAAAGCGTTTGGTCGGCCTCACCAACGTCTTTCTACACTTGCTTGAACCTTTTTTTCCCAACAATATAATCCACTTTACATTTTTTTTTGAAAACCCTATTTATTTAACACCGTCCGCGATTTTTCAAACATTCAATAAAAGACAAACTGCAAAAGCATACTATATCACAAAGATTATATAATAATTATATATATATATATTACTGTGAACCACAAACAAGTAGTAATTGCTTTTTTTACCTGCGTAGAAACCCCAAAATTACGTCGTGTTTCGCATGAATCACGTGGATTAATTGATCAGACCAAGAGGATATCGATCGTAGTAATTAATTACTTTAAGAGATTCGCTTGTCGAAAAAATATCCAATAAGAAGTAAATATGAGTACGAATCTTACTCTTATTGGATACAAATTAATATCCATTAATTACTTATCGCTAGGTTTTGTCTTTGGTGTATTTAAAGAAGAGACAACGAGAGTAAACCAACAACCTTATATCTGTCTCATCCGTACATTTATTTTTTTCATCGTTTGTAACGTCATAATAAACGATCACAGGTCTTAAACGAATTCACTCATGGAAGTCAAGAGAAAGTGAGCAAGACAGAGTTCAAAGAAGTGTTGTCGGACATATTGTTGGGTATGGCTGCTGGTCTGAAACGTGATCCTATCGTCATCCTCAGGATGGACGGTGAGGATCTCTCGGAGTTTATCCACGGCCCTGGATACGAAACCGAGGTAGTCTCTATCTACTCAGAGCTCTCTAACTGCGAGGAAGCATCGCTCCGTGATTGTATTGTCAAAGCTCTCCAGTCTCTTTCTGTTGATCATGGAATGCCTCCCAACGATCCTTGGGTAACTTTTAACTTACTGTTTCTATATATTTTTCTTTTTTTTACTTCTTTGGTTACTTTATCTATATATTTACTTCTTTGGTTAAGCTGGTTTTTAGCAATTCTATTTCTGTTATAAAATAATTTCTGATTTGGATTTTTCTCGGCGTAAAGTACATAATTTACAATCTATATTAATAATATAAAAGTAAACTTGTTTCAGGTAATGAGCAACATCGTAGAACCAATTGTGGACTCTTGTCTTGATGAAGAAGATAAGAGAGAGAAGAGCGCTTCTCAGGAGAGATTTTTGGAAGCATTTAAGGGAGTCGTGGAGAGAGTGGCTCAACGTCTCAATGAACAGCCGGTGATCGTCGCTCACAGTGAAAACACTTTTGATGGGAGCGGCGTCAGGAGGCTTTTGTCCAATAAATTCGAATTCGATAAGGTAATTAATGTTTCCTAGATCAAGTCATGTATATGTTAGGTGTAGCTTAGATGCGACAAGAAGACAAATGATGGAAACGAATCACAAGTGACGATAAAATGATCGCAGGCACTAAACGTTGCCTTGGAGACAATTCCAAAAGACCGTCATGGTAAGGTGTCAAAAGAGTATCTACGAGCAGTGCTGGACACTGTTGCACCATCAGCTACATTACCACCAATAGGCGCTGTGTCCCAGGTAAACAATACAAAACCCGGTCTCAATATGTTATTCATCCTGTTTTTGTTTTTTTTTCAACGACGACGTTGATGAATCAAGTTTGTTTGATAACATGGGAAAGATGGACAATATGATAATGGAAGCATTGAAGATGGTGAATGGAGATGATGGAAAGATGGTGAAGGAAGAAGAGTTTAAGAAAACAATGGCGGAGATATTGGGAAGTATAATGTTGCAGCTTGAAGGTAATCCAATATCGGTTTCCTCAAACTCGGTGGTTCATGAGCCGCTCACCTCGGCTACCTTTCTGCATCCGACCGAAACAGAGGAGGAGCCTACAAACTAATCAAAGTCGAGCAATGGTTTAAGAGTGTTTACGTACCCCCTCGAAGTTTTAGATTAACGAGGAAAACCGTATTTGCGATCGGATGTACTGTATAAGAAAAAGCCCTATGCATTCATTTCCTCTATAGTTAACACCCTGATAAAAGGAGGAAACGGGGGCTTTTTTTTGTTGTTGTTTTCCTTTTTTAATCATCATGGGATGCACAATGTTTTATTACTATGTTTTTCTTTATATTTCGTATAAAATCATCTATTGCTATGTTTTTATGATATATTTGAAAAGGCATAAAAGTGGGAAAATAAACATAATGAAGTTTATATGAAGAATTTTTTTATTAGCGTAATTATTTTAGTCGTAAACATAGTGGGAAAATAAACATAGTGAAGATCCTCTCTCTACCTACTTAAAATTTTGATTAATTTAAATTAATGTCATTAGCACAAAATAATAAAATTGATGTTATTTTAAAATGTTAAATGTGGTAACGCAAAGGAAACAAAAAGGGCCAAAAAGGTCCAAAAAAAACAAAGAGGAAAAAAGAAGAAGTATCTGATTCGCCGGAGTTTCGTGGCGTTTCTTCCCGATTCTCGGATTTTCCTGTGAAATCAAAATCAGAAGAGAATCGGAAGAGAGCGTAAGGTATGGCTCCTCATGGTGACGGATCAAGCGACATCGAGAAACCCGAGGCTGCTCAATCGGATAGTACTCGACCAATCTCCACGGTCGTCTTCGTCATCGGTACTCCTACTCTCTCTCTCTCTCTCTCTCTCTACATCTCTCGTTTACGGAGATTCCCGAATCGATTTCTTCCCTCTTCTTCCCTCTTCTTCCTCTTACCTATTGTTATCTGATGGAGCTGCAGCTATGCAAGCGGAGGCTCTACCTTTGGTCAACAAGTTCGGACTCTCTGAAACTACTGATTCTCCGTTAAGAGCTCTCCTACGATTACTCTTTCTTTCTGCTTGTTTGAAATCTTATATCTCGATTAAACTTTGCTTTTGGTTTGATGCTTTTTGCAGGCTTGGTAAAGGACTCCCCTGGATTCTGTATCACGGCGTTCACAATGATCTTCGAATTAACGTCGTTTGCCCCGGAAGAGATGCAGCTTTAGGTTTCATACTCTCAGATTTAGCTTTGTTTTTTCTTAGTATGATGACCTCTCAATCTCATTCCTCAGTATGAATGAGATTTGTTCATGTGTTATGCTTTTGATGAAATGAGCTTGACTTCGGAATATGAATGCACTTGATTTTTTTTTTCTCTCCAGGGATTGATAGTGTTGGAACTGTTCCAGCTTCTCTCATTACTTTTGCTTCTATCCAAGCTTTACAACCTGACATTATTATCAATGCTGGAACCTGCGGTGCCTTCAAGGTTACTTCTTTTTTACTTCTCATGCTACTCTGTCCTCACTTCCAGCATTACTTCTTTCTGTACTTGTGTGAGAATGCCATAGTTTATTATACCTGGATCTTGGTTTAGCTACTCATTTACTGAAATTGATGGTTTCAATCGTTCAAGTCTTCTGAAGTTTGAGTTGCATCATGGAAATCTCTCTATTTTCATATAGTGGAAGTTGGTTTTGTAACTTAAGTGCTGATCGGCTGAGCATATATATGCAGGTCAAAGGAGCCAACATAGGCGATGTATTCCTTGTATCTGATGTCGTCTTCCATGATAGAAGAATACCAATCCCGGTTGGTTCTTCTTTTTTTCATCTCTAGTGCTTCCTTTTTCCCCCTGTTTCATTTTGCCAGTTCCTGAGCAATGTTTCTGTAATTTTTTAGATGTTTGATCTGTATGGAGTTGGACTTCGTCAGGCATTCTCGACACCCAATCTCCTCAAGGAACTCAATTTGAAGGTATTTAATAGACTCGCAATGCAACTTGGCTTGTTTAACTACTTCAGTTTTAACAGAAGATCGGGTGTTTCAGATTGGTAGGTTATCTACTGGTGACTCCTTGGATATGTCCACGCAAGATGAATCATTGATCATTGCCAATGATGCTACGCTAAAAGACATGGAGGTAAGTTGTCATGTTAACAACCCTGAATGACTGAATCTAGCAAGAAAATCATATTGAAACTCACTTGGCTCTGGATTCTTCAGGGTGCTGCTGTGGCATACGTGGCTGATCTTCTGAAAGTACCAGTCATGTACCTCAAAGCCGTTACCGATCTAGTGGACGGAGATAAACCTACGGCAGAAGAGTTCTTGTTGAACTTGACAGTTGTGACCGCTGCACTAGAGGAAACTGCTACTAAAGTGATCAACTTCATCGATGGGAAAAACCTTTCTGACCTTTAAGTTTTGTTTTCTTCTTTCATCCACCGTGATTTTTCTTGCAATGCATTCTCATTGTTGCATTTTCATTGATTCACCGGTGATTTTATTACTCGATAATACACTTTAAATTTTAAGACGTCCTCGCTCTTAATTGTTGTCAAAATACAGTTTGTTTTCCGGAGACCCGAGTTCAAAAAAATGTCAGTTTGACAAAAATACCTTATCGACCGGACAGACATAAAATCCCTTCATAGTCAAAAATATACAACACAGTAAAATTAATTCGTTACCAACTCAGTTGTGCAACCTCAGACCACCACATGAACGGTGAAATCAGAGGTAAAGAAAAAAAAAATTGAGCTGTCTTTTCTGATTGTAATGTCTAGCAAGCTCATTGGACATCGTTGGAGTGTATATCTATCCTTTTGAGTTATGACTTTATACTACTCCAGATGGAAGCCGCAATACAAGCTGCCCTCCGAAAACGCTGCAGAAGAAAAAGATTGAAACTTTTGAGTTATATAAAGAGCTAAAATGTTGAAGTTAAAGGTGTAAACGTGTACCTCTTGACGTAGTAGTAACAGAAATCTGCCAAGATGAATGTTTGAACAATTTCTGAGATGAGAACCATTGATGGCCACAATCCATAACCCAATGCTACAAGCAACCGTCCCCGCGTGTCCACAACCTGTTTTCAACACATTAGAGATTGTACAAGACCACTTTCAGCATTCGAAATTATCTTTCAATGTAATTGATCCAATCGAGCATCAGAACTGCTAATGGATCAAAACTAACCTGTAAAACCCAGTGGGCACAGCTAAGGAACCTTGCTACTCCAAGTGCGAAAACATAATGAGCCGTGAAGGGTTCAACAATCTGAAACAACCAAATAGATGTGGAGAGAGTAAAACAAATGCGTTTTCCGTTCAGTTCTCAAATTTGCCATAGTGAAAATAAAGCTGTGACCTTTGTGTTCTGCATCACTCGAAGCTGAGGCAGGACCGAAACAGCTTCAAGGTATACACATAATGCCCACGAAATCCTGTTTAATATGTTATGGGAGGTCGATGGATGAATCAACACAGCTAACACAACACAGGGCACAAGCTGAAAAAAAAACAAAATCAAAATCAAAATCATTGTTACTGCAAAGCTTATAGTGATAAACAAGTCAACCAGAGAGACTTACCACATAATAGAGAGCAAAGTTGTCTTTATCCTCCATGTAACTAGCTCTAAGCTTAAAACGGATCATAAAGATAACCCAGAGAGTAGTTCCCAAAGTAGCCAAGTCGAGAATGGTATGTATATCATATTCCATAACAAAGCTGCAATACAGCCTAACCGCTAGAAAAATAGCCGTAAGCTCCTGAGATTTCAGTGACAATCCTGCAAAATAAAATAAACCACATTCACAAAGTCATGAGCTTACGGCTATATTGCTAATAGTGGTAAACCAATGAAATCCTGATCAAAGGCCAAAATTTTATTGAGGAAGAAACAAGAGAGAGCTGTGACGTTGACAAGTAATTTTGCTAGGAACGGACGAATACATAGTAGTTGAAAAACCCTAGAATTAATTGAATTGGATGGTGAAGAAAAGAAAAAGAGAGATAGAATTGAACCAGCACAGGTCTTCTCCTTCATGAGTTTGTAGATGAGAACACAGATCCCGATGGAATGAACAGCCTCAGCGGCAACAAAGAGATTGTCGTGATCGACAACAATGAATCTGAGAAGAACCAAAGTCGCCATGCCAGTGACCACGGCGAGAAAAGCCTTCACCTTCGGAGGTTGCCTCCTGACCCATGACCACACCGCGTGGATCGGAGTCTTCGTCGTCGTCTTCATGTTTTTGCCTTTTTTTTCGCTATTCTTCTTCTTCTTCTTCTTCTGTCTTTGATTTTCTCGGCAAAGTTAAAAAAGGTAACTTTTTTTAATTGATCGACATAAAAAAAAAGTCTGGTTTTCGTTGACTTGCCCTAATTTTACTGAATTACCCACACGACGGTTAAGGCTATGTGCACATATATCCGGCCCAATTTCAGATACCAAAAGGCCCAATTACTTTGCTCGAATGTTCTATTACTCTAGTAGAGTCACAAGGGTCGAATAACCGACATTATTAAGTTTTTCACCCTATTTATATACATTGAGGTCTGTTAATAATCGTCTTCTTACCGACCTCACCTCACCCCGACGACGGTGATTTAGGGTTTTTATTTTTCGTGCTCATCAAGGCTCGCACGGGGCTTTTTAGGTTTTCCTCCTCTTAGATTTCGCTGTGCGTTTTGGGTTTGAAATCTGAAGCTATGTGGAACAACGATGGTGTGGCTTTAGCTCCTCCTGGTACCGACAGTTCAAGGATGCTGACACCGGCACAGCCCGCTGAGTTTCCTAATCGGAATCTTCCGACGGAACCGAATCTCGAGGAGGTGGAGGCGAAGCTTGAGAAGAAAGCCAGAGTATGGATGCAGCTAAATTCCAAACGGTACGGCGAGAAGAGAAAGTTTGGGTTCGTGGAAACTCAGAAGGAAGACATGCCACATGAGCACGTTAGGAAGATCATCAGGCGAGTTTCTATTTTTGTCACTATCGATTTCCCAATTTTAGGTTAGGGTTTACTTTGGGATTGAAATTTATTAACATTCTAATTGATTTAGGGCTCATGGTGATATGTCATCGAAGAAACACCGTCTTGATAAACGAGTGTATCTTGGAGCACTTAAGTTCGTCCCTCACGCTGTTTTTAAGCTCCTGGAGAATATGCCTATGCCCTGGCAGCAGGTACTCATTTAGTTTACAAGGATATCTATCTCGCTTTAGTTTTTTTTGTGCTCTGCTCAAAATTTTTATACTCAGATTCCTTCCAGGTCCGAGACGTGAAGGTCTTGTATCATATCACTGGAGCTATTACTTTTGTGAACGAGATTCCATGGGTTGTGGAGCCTAGTGGGTGGATGATAACCTCTCTCTCTCTCTCTCTTTACTTCTGTATATGTGCATTTTTGAATTTCTGGGAGTGATGGTTCTTTCCTTGTCTCTGGTTTTCAGTGGGGTTCTATGTGGATAATGATGAGAAGGGAGAAGAGGGATCGTCGTCATTTCAAGAGAATGCGTTTTCCACCATTTGATGATGAGGAGCCCCCTCTAGACTATGCTGATAACCTGTTGGACGTGGATCCCCTGGAGCCTATTCAGTTGGAGCTTGACGAGGAAGAAGATTCTGCTGTATACTCTTGGTTTTACGACCACAAGCCACTTGTGAAAACTAAACTGATCAATGGTCCAAGTTACCGGACGTGGAATCTCTCACTTCCAATTATGTCAACCCTTCACAGACTTGCAGCCCAGTTGTTGTCTGATTTGGTTGATCGCAACTACTTCTACTTGTTTGACATGCCATCCTTCTTCACAGCAAAGGCACTGAACATGTGCATACCAGGTTACACGATCGTCCTTCTCTGCTCTCTATATCTTATATATTCTTTTTGAGCTGCTGTCCTTCTGTTCTCTTTTTCTTATGCATTCCAGTACTTTTTTCCAGGCGGTCCTAAGTTTGAGCCTTTGCATCGTGATATGGAGAAAGGGGATGAGGACTGGAATGAATTTAATGACATCGACAAGCTTATCATTCGATCCCCTTTGCGAACTGAGTACAGAGTAGCTTTCCCCCATCTGTACAATAATAGGCCCAGGAAAGTAAAGCTCTGTGTCTATCACGTTCCTATGGTTATGTACATAAAGACTGAGGATCCTGATCTTCCTGCGTTCTATTATGATCCACTAATTCACCCAATAAGTAACTCAAATAACACTAATAAGAAACAGCGCCAAAGTAATGGTTTTGATGATGATGAGGATGACTTTGTGTTACCAGAAGGAGTGGAACCGTTGGTGAAAAACTCCCCACTCTACACTGACACTACAGCTGCTGGCATTTCATTGTTGTTTGCCCCTCGGCCTTTCAATATGAGGTCTGGGAGGACTCGGCGGGCAGAAGATATACCCCTTGTTGCAGAGTGGTTTAAGGAGCACTGGTAAGCTCATTTTTCTGATGCTACGTAAGTTCTCTTTCCCCTTTGAAATTTTCTAGTCAGTATTCTAACGTCTAGTGATCTCATTTATTGCAGTCCTCCAGCATATCCAGTCAAAGTTCGTGTTAGTTACCAGAAGCTTTTGAAATGTTATGTGTTGAATGAGCTGCACCATAGACCACCTAAGGCTCAGAGTAAGAAGCACTTGTTCCAATCTCTTGCAGCTACAAAGTTTTTCCAGAGCACCGAACTGGATTGGGTTGAAGTTGGTCTGCAAGTCTGCCGGCAGGGTCATAATATGCTGAACCTGTTGATTCACAGGAAGAGTTTGAACTACCTCCACCTTGATTATAACTTCAACCTCAAGCCTGTGAAAACTCTGACAACCAAGGAGCGGAAGAAGTCACGTTTTGGGAACGCTTTTCATCTCTGCCGTGAGATCCTCCGGTTGACAAAACTTGTAGTTGATGCAAATGTCCAGTTCCGACTTGGTAATGTTGATGCCTTTCAATTGGCTGATGGCCTGCAATATATTTTCTCCCATGTTGGCCAATTGACGGGTATGTACCGTTATAAGTACAGACTTATGAGACAAATCAGGATGTGCAAGGATTTGAAACACTTGATGTATTACCGTTTCAATACCGGTCCTGTGGGTAAAGGACCAGGGTGTGGATTTTGGGCTCCAATGTGGAGGGTATGGTTGTTTTTCCTTCGCGGAGTAGTTCCTCTTCTAGAACGATGGTTAGGCAACCTGCTTGCACGTCAATTTGAGGGGCGTCACTCAAAGGGAGTGGCCAAAACTGTCACAAAACAGAGAGTTGAAAGCCATTTTGATTTGGAGCTTCGAGCTGCTGTCATGCATGATGTCCTTGATGCAATGCCAGGTTAGCTCTTGCGTTTATAACGGATTTGTTTTTGTGTTGCTCAAGGATGGGATTGCTTTCCTTTAATTTTATCTCTTTTTTCTTGATTTTTGACTGTCCGCGTNCATATGGGACACAGGTGATGGTCAGTGTGTGGTGATGCTCCAGACGAAGCTTGAAAAACTCTTTGAGAAGATTGATCTTACAGTGTTGAACAGGTACATCTCTATAAAATGCATAGTGATTATATACATAAAACCTAGAATTTCCGGAGTAACACGTTCTNATTCAGATGCTTATGAAGAGGCTCCGTTTATTGATCTGGTCGAATTGTTCTTATTTTAACAAACTGTTTTGATTATTCTTTTATTCTAGATTTTCTAGTTTGTAATATTTTCTCGTTGTAACATTTTTGCAGGAACGACAGCATAATTTTCAGAAAGATGGTCCATATGTCACTGCCGATGAAGGAATTGCAATATATAGCACCACTGTTAATTGGCTGGAGTCTAGAAAATTTTCACCAATCCCTTTCCCCCCGTTATCATATAAACATGACACAAAGTTGCTTATCTTGGCCCTTGAGAGACTGAAAGAATCATATAGTGCAGCTGTGAAGTTGAATCAGCAGCAGAGAGAAGAGCTTGGTTTAATTGAACAGGCTTATGACAATCCTCATGAAGCTCTAATGCGAATAAAGCGTCATCTTCTCACTCAGCATAGTTTCAAAGAAGTGAGTTGAATTCACTTATTCTGGAGCAGTTTTATGAACATGCGTCTTAAGTCACGACATTATTCTGATGGTTATTACTTTTTTCTTTCTGCAGGTTGGCATAGAATTTATGGATCAATTACTGATGCCTATCAAATTGATCCCCTAGAGAAAATTACTGATGCCTATCTTGATCAATATTTGTGGTACGAGGGTGACAAGCGCCACTTGTTTCCCAACTGGATAAAACCTGCAGACTCAGAGCCTCCACCGCTTCTGGTTTACAAATGGTGTCAAGGTATCAATAATTTGCAAGGCATATGGGACACAGGTGATGGTCAGTGTGTGGTGATGCTCCAGACGAAGTTTGAAAAACTCTTTGAGAAGATTGACTTTACAGTGTTGAACAGGTATATCTCTATAAAATGCATAGTGATTATTTACATAAAACCTAGAATTTGTGGAGTAACACGTTCTTTTCTGTTATATTTCTTTCAGCCTTCTTCGTTTGGTTCTTGACCCCAAGCTTGCAAACTATGTGACTGGCAAGAATAACGTGGTGCTGTCTTACAAGGATATGAGCTATACTAATACGTATGGACTCATTAGGGGACTGCAGTTTGCATCGTTTGTTGTTCAATTTTATGGACTAGTGCTAGATCTTTTGCTTCTTGGTTTGACTCGAGCGAGTGAAATTGCGGGGCCATCGCAGAGGCCTAATGAGTTTATGACCTATTGGGATACAAAAGTTGAGACACGTCATCCCATAAGACTGTATTCTCGTTATATAGACAAAGTGCATATAATGTTTAAATTTACCCATGAAGAGGCTCGGGATCTTATTCAACGTCATCTAACCGAGAATCCTGATCCCAACAATGAAAACATGGTGGGATATAACAATAAAAAGTGCTGGCCAAGAGATGCAAGGATGAGGTTGATGAAACATGATGGTATGTTCCGTTTTTATTTTTTGATCGACCATCATTTATGCACCGAATGTTGTCTCATTATTTTTTCATCTTGCAGTCAATCTTGGTAGAAGTGTCTTCTGGGATATGAAGAATCGTCTTCCTCGGTGCATCACAACCTTGGAGTGGGAGAGTGGCTTTGTCTCCGTTTACAGCAAGGATAATCCAAACCTGCTTTTCAGCATGTACGCGTTTTGTCTAAGTTTTCAAGTCCAGCTGTTATAAATTAGCTAGGCCTTTGTTTTTGTCATAGTTTGGTAGTGCTGCTTATAGTGACTGGGGTTTGTATTCTTGCCTGCAGGTGTGGTTTTGAAGTCCGCATACTTCCAAAAATCAGGATGGGCCAAGAAGCTTTCAGCAACACGAGGGATGGGGTCTGGAATCTGCAGAATGAACTAACCAAAGAGAGGACTGCAGTTGCTTTTCTGCGGGTTGATGATGAACACATGAAGGTGTTTGAGAATCGTGTTAGGCAGATCCTTATGTCATCAGGGTCAACCACATTTACCAAAATCGTCAATAAATGGAATACGGCTCTGATAGGTATATCCTAAGCGCTTTTCTTCTGGTAGTACCGATGATGTTTAATAATGTTTGGCTAGCATG
>NC_025695.1:299313-318569 GCF_000633955.1 Camelina sativa | reverse complement strand
GATTTGGAGTTTTAAACTCATGTTAAAAAATATTTGACAGGACTCTTGGGATAGGGGAATTCCTCGCATAAATACGCTGTTTCAGAAGGATAGGCACACTTTAGCGTATGATAAAGGTTGGAGGGTCCGGACCGACTTCAAACAGTACCAAGCCCTGAAACAAAATCCTTTCTGGTGGACACACCAGAGGCATGATGGTAAACTGTGGAACTTAAACAATTATCGAACTGATGTCATCCAAGCTCTTGGAGGGGTTGAGGGTATTCTTGAGCACACCTTATTCAAGGGAACATAGTGAGTTGCCTTTTCGTTTGTGCTCAATTAATTATGACTTTTTTCACATAAACATTTGATGTTTTCTTGCTCACAGCTTTTTCCTTACCCTTCCGTATCAATTTTTCTAAATTCTTTTTCTTTCCATGAACCCAGCTTTCCGACATGGGAAGGTCTTTTTTGGGAGAAGGCATCTGGTTTTGAGGAGTCGATGAAATATAAGAAGCTGACAAATGCCCAGAGGTCTGGGCTGAACCAGATTCCGAATAGAAGATTCACGCTCTGGTGGTCGCCAACAATTAATCGAGCGAATGTGTATGTGGGTTTCCAAGTCCAGTTGGATCTGACAGGAATATTTATGCACGGAAAGATTCCTACTCTTAAGATATCTTTGATTCAGATATTCCGTGCCCATTTGTGGCAAAAGATCCATGAGAGTGTTGTTATGGACCTTTGCCAAGTACTGGATCAAGAGTTGGATGCGTTGGAGATAGAAACTGTGCAGAAAGAGACGATTCATCCACGGAAGAGTTACAAAATGAATACCTCTTGTGCTGATGTTCTTCTATTTGCTGCCCATAAATGGCCAATGTCTAAGCCTAGTCTAGTGGCTGAATCAAAGGATATGTTTGATCAGAAAGCAAGTAACAAGTATTGGATAGATGTACAACTTCGATGGGGAGATTATGACTCCCATGATATTGAACGCTATACTAGGGCCAAATTCATGGATTACACAACTGACAACATGTCTATCTATCCATCTCCGACAGGTACGTTATTGTTTTTTCCGAACTCTTATTTTTTATATTTTTCTGCAGTAAGTTTCATATTTTGATAAAACCCTTGCAGGTGTTATGGTTGGGCTTGATTTGGCCTACAACTTGCATTCTGCCTTTGGTAATTGGTTCCCTGGTTCAAAACCGCTGCTTGCTCAAGCAATGAACAAGATCATGAAGGTACTAGAACTCTTTCGTGGTGTGTTTTTTTATTAGGCTTTTACATATGTGACTCTTATTGTTTGTGCTTTTAAATTCTACAGTCAAATCCCGCTCTATATGTGTTGAGAGAGAGGGTAAGGAAAGGTTTGCAATTGTACTCATCTGAGCCTACGGAGCCATATTTGTCATCACAAAACTATGGTGAAATATTCAGCAATCAGATCATATGGTTTGTTGATGATACCAATGTGTATCGTGTCACAATCCACAAGACATTTGAAGGAAATCTGACAACAAAGCCAATCAATGGTGTGATTTTTATATTCAACCCAAGAACAGGGCAACTATTCCTAAAGGTAGTTTTCCCTCTCCCATGCATTCCATTACTAACGTGCATATGCATTGTAGTATGTAACCACTGTTTCATCTTATAACTATAATAACACCCATTGGAATCTTTGTCCCACTAGATCATCCATACAAGCGTTTGGGCTGGTCAGAAGCGCCTTGGTCAGCTAGCGAAATGGAAAACTGCAGAAGAGGTTGCTGCACTTGTCCGGTCTCTCCCTGTTGAAGAACAGCCAAAACAAGTTATTGTGACTCGTAAAGCAATGTTGGATCCCCTTGAGGTTCATCTGCTGGATTTTCCAAATATTGTTATAAAGGGAAGTGAACTCCAGCTTCCATTCCAGGCTTGTCTTAAAATAGAAAAATTTGGTGATCTGATTTTGAAGGCCACAGAGCCGCAGATGGTCCTCTTCAATATCTATGATGATTGGTTGAAGACTATTTCTTCGTACACCGCCTTTCAAAGACTTATTTTGATCCTTCGTGCTCTTCACGTAAATAATGAGAAGGCAAAGATGTTATTGAAGCCCGACAAATCTGTAGTCACTGAGTCACATCACATCTGGCCCTCTCTCACTGACGA
This sequence comes from Camelina sativa, assembly GCF_000633955.1. NCBI lineage: Eukaryota > Viridiplantae > Streptophyta > Magnoliopsida > Brassicales > Brassicaceae > Camelina > Camelina sativa. The sequence continues at coordinate 316,424 of NC_025695.1, read as the reverse complement.
CCAATGGATGAAGGTAACCCTTGTGCCACCTTTGAAGTAGTGTTTCATTGTATTCACTGATTAGACTGCCTGATCTTTACATCTGCAGCTTCTACTTTTTGAATTAAATTATATAGCTCTTTTCTTTATTCAGTGTAGTTATCCCCCTTCCTGACTATCATCTGATCTGATGATTCACTGTTATATTCAGGTGGAGGTAGCTCTTACAGATCTCATTTTTTCTGACTACGCGACAAAGAACAGCGTGAATACGTCAGCTCTGACGCAGTCAGAGATCAGAGATATAATACTTGGTGCGGAGATTACTCCACCCTCTCAGCAGAGGCAACAGATAGTTGAGATTGAGAAACAGGTACTTGTAACTGCCACTCATCTCAAAGGTTCTAGGAACAGGATATTTAGAGATTAGTTTTATATTGGTTACCCTAAAAAATATGTTTCCTACTGCAGGCAAAGGAAGCTAGCCAGCTTACTGCAGTCACGACAAGATTCACAAATATTCATGGTGATGATCTGATTAGCTCCACCATTACTCCGTACGAGCAGTCTCTATTCTGTTCCAAAACAGACTGGCGTGTACGCGCAATTTCAGCTACTAACCTCCACCTCAGGGTCAACCACATATACGTGAACTCAGACGAGATAAAGGTACGAAGTTCAAATTCGCTCAGACTCACTTATTCAAATTAAGTAAGTAGAGTGTCCCTAAAACGTATTTGTTTGTTGTTCCCAGGAAACCGGATACACGTACATTATGCCAAAGAACATATTGAAGAAGTTCATATGCATAGCAGATCTTCGAACTCAAATTTGTGGATACTTATATGGGATGAGTCCCCCAGATAATCCCCAAGTGAAGGAAATCCGTTGCGTTGTGATGGTGCCGCAAAGGGGAACTCACCAGCAAGTTCACCTGCCGTCATCTCTTCCAGAGCATGATTTCTTGGATGATCTAGAGCCCTTGGGATGGATGCACACACAGCCTAACGAGCTTCCTCAGTTGTCACCAGAGGTATGCATAGATACATACACATTCTTTCCGAATTACAGACTTTACACTCAACAACTAATTTTTTTTGTCATGGTTTGCTATAGGATGTGACATCTCACTCCCGTGTTCTGGAGAATAATAAGAAATGGGACGGAGAAAAATGCATCATACTGACATGCAGTTTCACTCCTGGTTCCTGCTCTTTGACATCATACAAGCTGACGCAAGCCGGATATGAATGGGGACGGTTGAACAAAGACACAGGCAGCAATCCTCAGGGTTACCTTCCTACCCACTACGAGAAGGTTCAGATGCTCTTGAGTGACCGCTTCTTCGGCTTCTATATGGTCAGAACACACAGAGTAACCCTTGATTGTTGTGTTTTGTCCTTGTTTTGATATTTTTATTATATGTAGTATTGAAATGAGACACATTGTTGAATGATAGGTTCCTGAGAACGGACCCTGGAACTACAACTTCATGGGAGTGAAGCACACGCTGAGCATGCAATACAGCTTGAAACTCGGAACCCCGATGGAGTTCTATCACCAAGACCATCGACCCACTCATTTCCTAGAGTTCAGCAACATGGAGGAGGATGGTGGTCATGACCCCGATCGTGAGGACACTTTTGCTTAAGACATATGATTTAAATTAGTGTGCAAATTGTTGTGGAATGAATTGAATGGCGAGATTGAAAAGATAATTAACCTCCATCAGCGTATGTAGTCTTTCTTTGGACAAAAGATCTTCACTATATCATAATATACTGTATATTAAAGATCTGCACATTTTGATTCCACTTATAAACAGTATGTGAGGTTATAATTGTCAGTATGATGCTAATCTTTTTAGATGATAATTATCATCTTTTTTCAGAAATGTGCCTTGGTAAGATTACTTCGATTATATACAATTTCGCATACATGCATTGCTGATTTTTGTTCATTGTTGATTCAAATACCATCTTGTTCAAGCTTTGATATTTTGGGCATGCCGCCAAACCAGAGTACCTTTTTATTTATCTATAACATGACCCCTTGCTCTTGTGATTCTGTTTTACTTTTTGCCATTTGTACAATTTAGAGCCAACTCTTTTCAATTGTTTAAAATGTTGATGAACACATTTTGATTGGTTTTAAACAGAAAGTAATGCTCAAATACTATGTATACATTTGAATTTCTTCTGATAATTGAATTACTCTGTTAAATTAGTTCTTGTTGTCGTCGTTAGAAAAGTCAAAATCTAGCATTCTGAAAATTCCCAACAAAATATGTCTTCCTATATGCGCTTTTATCATTGATCACACTCGATTTTTGTGGTGAGACCAATTGAGAAACTAACCGATGAGATGTCTCCACATTGTTTTACTTTTGTTGGATCTAAGTACTGTTCATATTTCAAACCATCCGTAAAATTTGGACATCAACCTTTGTGTTTACTTCTAGAAGTAGTAAAAATGATCTCTTCGTCCATGGGTCCTTTACATTCATTATATCTCTGGCAGTTTATGTAAACAATGCAGTTGTATGCTCAGAGAATATGTCAACATCCAGATCTGGATTAGTCGGGATATTTTAAGTACGTCGTCTCATTTTTAAGGAAAATAAAAAATAAAAAATAAAATCTACATAATACAATTTTCGATTTAATCAATGTGGAACCATATACAGTTCACATATTTATCGCATGTCACCTAACAAAATAATAATACCGCAAAACTCACTCCATGTGGGACTATGTTCTTGGTTGCCCGCCCCAATATTAGATTTAAAAAAAAAACAATTACTTGCTACTTTTTTCTACATGTATATTTATTGCTACCTAAGATAGGATTTTTAAAAATTTATATAAAGATAGGGTATATCTTTCTTAATCATATATACGATTCTTTTTAGCAGTAAATCTTTTTAACGTCGATTACATGTTTTTTTACTAAAAGTCAATGTGTGCTTTGATGCTTTCTATAATATAATCTGATTATTCTTTTATAATATTTATTGCGTTGATAGGTTTAAACTCAAATAAACTTGAAGATGATTAATTATACCGGAAGATATGAATATAAAACTTTCAACTTCAGCCTCTTATTGTACAACTGTCCAAAGTCATCGTATTAATGGGCGTGGATGAGTAGGTAGAGCTTTAATATGGCAGTATTGGACATAATGATATGATGATATCTCTCACATATCATTTGACTTAAGTCACTTAACCATAGTACCAATGAAGAAAAAGAAAGAAAAACATTAATCCAATTTTATTCCTAGTTTGCATTGTAAGTTTGTAACACCTGAAACGCAAACCGAACTATAATTAATCGTTTTCATACATATATATAATCACGTCCTCGATTTGAATTTATAGTCGGACTAGCTAATTTGCATACACCTAATTTAGTCGGACTAGGCTTGATAATTGTTGTTATCTAATTGCTAGGCTTTTCGTGTTTCTTAATTAAGTGTTCTTCGTGTCTTCTTTCATTTCGAACAAAACGAAATTTCACCAAGAAAGAACAACTACTAGTAGGTTTTTGAGCTGGCTGCATTGATTGAAGGGCCTTGCCAACTTCAAAGTCGAAGTAGATTGATGATAAATATTAACTTCTCTCTCCGCTAACCAATAATGCCAATAAATCAAGCCTCCTGAATCCTGATCCCTGACCAATTTCGTTACTTTATACTTTTTTTTTAATAATTAATATACGCGCGGTTCGTTAGTGAAAACGGTAGATCATGGCTGCATGTCGTACATAAACTCAGTGTGTATATATATATATACATGAATCATTTCTAAAAATTAAAAAAAAATATATTTGTTAGTAGACAAGAACTACAAGCCGACAAGTAGTGTGACTATCTTTTTTTCTTCCACGAACATTTAAGTTTCTCTTCTAACCATAATGTGGTGACTCGATTCAATTTTCGGTTATATATACACGCACTTTTTAGTTCATTTTTTATTTTTTTGTTTCTTTTTCAGATAAACCTATATAGCTTGTGTGCGAGAGGGAAAAGAAAAAAAGTTACACAATACATGCATGTTCATCCTGCATGCAAACTCTATATACCAATAAAATTAACCATATATATTTGCGGATCTCCCTGTGGCAAAAAAAAAAGTTTCTACGCATGTGTCTCGTGCAATATCGTTGATGAGAGAAACAAAAAGTAAATTTGAATGCCGTTGTCGTATTAAGGAAAATCAAAAAAAGTCAATAGGCTTCAACCACCCTGCATGAAAAATATCATAAAGTACCTTATAGACGAAAGTAACAACGATAAGATGGACCATACATTGATTTAATAAATGATACAAAAATAATAGAACCGCCGAATCCAATTATTGTTGGTAAAGAAATAAAAAGAGGTTAATTAGGAAGTAGTAATTATTAAGATCCCAACTTCAAAAAAATCTTTGATAATATGACCATTATATAAACGAGTGGAAGACTCGCTATAATCATATCACCTTCTCCCACTAATACTCTATATATATCATATAGTTTCTTTCTTCTTATATACTTTAAATTTTCAGCAAACGAAAGACAAAGTGTGTCAGAGATCTCAGAGGGTGTGAATCCCAATGAGGATCTTAGCCGAACCTCGAGGTTCGGTTCCGTGCCTCCTCCTTCTCGTGTCGGTTCTCTTATCAGCGAGTCTCTCAGTCGCTCGTGTCGTCGAAGTTGTCGGTTACGCCGAGAGCAAGATCAAAAACCCCCATGCATTTTCAGGCAACTTTATAACCCACATTAAGAACTTATATAATGTATATATAAATCATTTCCTTTTTTTCTTCTTGTGATTGTTTGATCAACGTGACTGTGATATAATTTTGTTATAGGACTCCAAGTGACGATCGATTGTAAGGTGAATAAAGGCCATTTTGTTACAAAAGGTTCGGGAAACATTGACGATAAAGGAAAGTTTGGTCTTAACATTCCTCATGACATTGTCTCCGACGACGGAGCATTAAAGGAGGAGTGTTACGCTCAGCTTCACAGCGCGACAGGAACCCCTTGTCCGGCTCACGATGGCCTTGAGTCAACCAAGATTGTGTATATATCCAAATCCGGGGATAAACACGTTTTGGGTCTCAAACAAAACCTGAAGTTTTCACCCGAAATATGCGTTTCGAAATTCTTCTGGCCTATGCCTAAGTTGCCTCCTTTTAAGGGCTTTGATCATCATTTCCCTTTACCTCCGCCTTTGGAACTTCCCCCTTTTCTCAAGAAACCATGTCCACCTAAATACAGCCCTCCTGAGGAGGTTCCACCCCCGGTTCCCGTTTACGAACCGCCACCAAAGGCAGAGGTTCCGCCTCCGGTTCCGGTTTACGATCCACCGCCAAAGAAAGAGGTTCCACCACCTGTCCCCGTTTACAAGCCACCACCAAAGGTAGAACTTCCACCGCCGATTCCTAAGAAGCCCTGTCCACCTAACCCGCCGAAGATTGAGCACCCACCTCCGGTACCAGTTTACAAGCCACCGCCAAAGGTAGAGCTTCCACCGCCCATCCATAAGAAGCCATGTCCGCCAAAGGTGGAGCACCCACCTCAGGTTCCGGTTTACAAGCCACCGCCAAAGGTCGAGCACCCACCCACGGTACCGGTTTACAAGCCACCGCCAAAGGTCGAGCACCCACCTACGGTTCCGGTACACAAGCCACCGCATATCCCGAAGAAGCCATGTCCGCCTAAGGTCGAGCTTCCACCTCCGGTACCTGTTTACAAGCCACCACCGAAGAAAGTTGACCCACCGGCGCCGGTTCCAGTACACAAGCCGCCACCAAAGATAGTGGTACCACCGTCGGTACCAATCCACAAACCGCCGAAGAAACCGTGTCCCCCGAAGATAGAGCTTCCACCGCCGGTTCCAATATACAAGCCGCCGCCGAAGATAGAGCATCCACCAATCTACATACCACCTGTCGTGATCCCGAAAAAGCCGTGCCCTCCGCCGGTACCAGTAGTGGTGATTCCAAAGAAGCCATGTCCGCCACTTCCACCGCTTCCTAAGTTTCCGCCTCTTCCTCCAAAATACATTCACCACCCCAAGTTCGGGAAATGGCCTCCGTTGCCTTCACACCCTTGAGAAACTTCTTATAATATAATACGTATATATATATATATGTACGTATACTTGATGTATAATCAAAGTGTTACCTTTTTAAATTGTTATCTTTGCATGTGTTTAATTTTCTCTTTTGTTGATGGCTTTTTATATATCGCTGAGTTATCTTTTCTGTGTAGACGACTGTTTGTTTGTTTATATTCCCAGCAATCTTCCAACAATAATATATTTGATAATGATACGTTTCTCTTTCGTTATGAGATGAGTTCAGCTTAAGGCCGTGATCATATATGTTACATATATTCAACATTATAAGTCAGAGGTATGTAAAATGAAGTTTGATAGTAAGAAAAGAACATATTGATGGTCAAAACTCAAAAGTGAAAATCTCTCATTAGATTAGTTTATACGTGCGTCAGTGCGTGCATGAGCGTATTTTGGTATTCGACTCATCACTAAATCAACCGTACGTTGTTGTAACAAAACCCAATAAATAATTTGGTATTCGACTTTCCCATGGATCCGAAAATATTGACTAACATAAAATTGTGGGAGGAACATCCAATGGGCTTTAGGCCTTTAGTATTCGTGGCCCAAAGTGAATTATTTTTTTATTTTGAAAAGCGCCAAACAAAAAAAATTAAAATCTAAAAAAAAAATCACAAATACTGTATTTTTTCATCTCTCGTCGTCTCTCTCTAGGCTCTAGGGTTTAAGCGCTCTGGAACTGGTCTTTCACTAAGCTCTTTCAATGGCGAACCCTAAATCCGTCGATCCGTCTCTCTGGTGGGATCCCTTTGACTCTCTTCTCACCGGCCTCGAGAATGCTTCTCTCTCTGATGACCTTCCTCAACCCATCGTAATCTCTCTCTTCCTCTTCGTATACTTATGGGTCTTATTTTGGGTGCGTGCGTAATATAAGGTTTGGTTTGCAATCTCAATTTCAGGCGAAGAAGTTAGAGGAAAACCACGCGTGGTTCGTCGGAAGTGTGTCGATGTTCAAGCCACCGAGTGAGAAATCAAAAGAAGCTTTGAATTCGCAAGTGGTCAAGATTAAGGAGCACCAGTTGGTCATAAAGCCCGAATTGAAAGACAAAGCACTTCGAATCAGCTCCCATCTGGTTAGTTTCTCTTTCTTCATTCTTTAATTTCACTATATTGTATTGGCCTCAAGCCATGTAGATTTGTAAATTATACACATTCTTATCATTCGCTTCATGTATAACCTGTGCTTTGATTTCGAATTATTGCTACCTTGACCAAGGCTCAGGGGTATGAGTGATAATGATTATATAAGTTATGTGGGCAACAACACCTTTTTTTCTGACATTTCTGTAATCTGGCCAGAATCTAGATGAAATCCAATCTTATATCCTCGTGGAAAGATCTGTGGATCAGGAATATGGAACCTCTGACTCCGTTGCTCAAGATTTCATTGACGTGGTTAGTAGCTCACGTGTCTCTGCTTCCTTTCAAAATTCTTTGTGGTTATTTACGTTATATTCTTTGTAGTAAGTTCTATAGCTCATTATAGTGAAATGTTGCTGCTGTCCTATGTTTTTTACCAATGACTTTACTTTATTTCTTCACCTTTCCTGCTAACTCTTTTGTTGTCCTTCTGTTCCAATGCTATTCTTGAAGATACTGCTTCAGTATTACATAGAGCGCCAGTGCCTACTAAAGTGTACAAAGCGTATTCTCATACATTCCTGTAAGTTGTGATTTTGTTGTTCCCTATTTTTCTACTCTCTCCTAGTTTCAAACGTCTCAACACATGTGGGCATCTATAGTTGTATATACAGTTGCTATTAACAAAACAAAAGCTTATTTTCCGATGGTGGGGATACACTTATAGAATTTCACCCACAATAATGTCCATTTTCTACTGCTTTTTGCGTTTGCACAGTATATGCGGCAAGAGAGGAAAGTGCAATCAGGGAGGAAGCTGTAAAGCTGATCTCAGATGGGCTTGAAAGACGACAATCATCAGTTCTTGAGGACCTTTTGTCCTCTTGTTTTCCACAGAATATGGTATGTGTTCTGAGTCCAAGCCCTTCTTTACATCTCATTTGATCTGATGTTAAGGCACTGCTTCTATCATTTCAAATCACATTTCTGGTCCATATCTGATTTTATCTAGATTTTATTTTGGTAGGATGTCAATCTATTCACTTTGTGGGCGGAGGAGACACTAATTGAGAACAATTTGATTTTGGATATTCTCTTCCTTCTTTACCATGAATCTTTTTGCACTTGTAATGGAGAAAGATGGAGAAAACTGTCTTCGTTCTATAAGGTATCTCGAGTCACTAGCCACATGCCTGAGACTGGTTCCATTTTTTCTGTAACCAACCTTATTTACTTATAAGTGCTGTGTTGCAGGGGATTCTTTCAGGTTCATATAATTTTAGAAAGCTGGCTGTGTCAGCTGAAGCACAACATTCTGCATGTCGTGTGCAAATTCTGTTGCTGATGATTCTTATAGACACGTTGGATATGGAGAATATGTTACAAATGGTTCACGACGGAGTACCTTTCAGGTATGTTTAACTAATTCACGAGGAAAAGTGCACAGATAAAGTTACAACTTTCTTCAAATAGGATACAAAACCAGCAATTTGCCTAATCCTACTTTCTCCTGAATATCTGTCGATTTTGCCTAAAGTTTCTGTTTTTCTTGTAAGGTCTGGAACTTGTGTCTTTTCCATTGTTGATGTCCAAGAGATGGATGCAACAATCTCAAGCCTCAACACTTTTGAAGTAAAAGAAGCAGGACCCCTCGTCCTGGCATGGGCAGTCTTTCTGTGTCTTGTATCATCTCTTCCTGGGAAGGAGGAAATTCCTTTCCTGATGGTATGAAAGTGAGACTACTTCCATTATCTAGTCAGAAGACACATATTATTCATGTATATGTATTTAATTTTACTTGATTACCAGGATATTGATCACGTGAGCTATGTTCAACAAGCTATCGAGGCAGCATCCTTGAGTTATTTCCTTGAAATCCTTCAAAGTAATGTGCTGAATGATTTCGATGTAAGTTAAGAGATTAAAATTCCAGATACCGAGCTTAACTTTGCGTTTTCTTGAAAGTGGCACTTATTTCTCTATTAATCAATGGTGTGACTTTTACTTTACCAATCCTCTACAAATTTTCTTCATGTTATCCTCCACGAAGTTGATTCTGTCATTATTATCCACTTTTCCAGGGACCAGTCTTTGGTTATCGTAGTGTCTTGAGGACTTTTATTTCAGCATTTATTGCGTCTTATGAGATCAATCTTCAGGTATAACTCCATTAATTGTAGATGATAAATTATATAATTATGAAGTGTTTCAAAATCTTACTCATCTCTACATTTTTGGCAGCTGGACGATGCCATCCTCGAGTTGATACTAGACATCCTCTGCAAGGTTTATCAAGGAGAGGTAACTTATATATGCATGTTGTGCCCAACTTTTTCCTCTATGTTACACATCCATAAATGCTCATTTTGTGCCTTAATTATTCAGGAGTCACTCTGTAATCAGTTTTGGAATCGAAAGAGTTTTGTTGATGGCCCTATCCGGTGTCTCCTCTTTGATCTGGAGAGTGAATTCCCATTCAGAAGTGCTGAACTCATTCGTCTCTTGTCGTCCCTGAGTGAAGGCAGTTGGCCTGCTGAATGTGTGTAAGTAGTACTTGGACAATACACTATTGTGTGCTTATGTACATTTATATGGAAATTTGCTATCTAGATGAGAGCAATGTTCTGCATCTAGGCAGGATACTCTGCATTCATCAATCTAAGCTTTCTTTCTTGTCTCAGTTAATTTTTTTAATTTACTGATTGCCAACCATCACCCTGCTGCGATCTGATGTGCTTTTTTTTTTTGTGTGCAGATACAACTTTCTGGATAAATCAGTCGGGGTATCAACTTTATTTGATATAACTAGTGACTCTCCGACGGATGATGCCTGCCAACTTGTTGAAACTTCCCGACCGGTGCATATTCCAGGTCTTGAAGGTTTAGTTATTCCCAGCAATACTCGTGGACGAATTCTGAAAATAATCAGTGAAAATACTGGCCTTGTACGGTGGGAGGTAAATGATATCATCATTCTTTGAAAATCCTATTCATAAAGAGACTCCTCCAATGTTATAATTTTTATTGCTGCTAATTGTTTTAGTTTGAGATATACTGATTTATGAAATACATTTTCCTTTCCAAGTATTCGATATCCGGCATAATTGTGTTGATCATCCGTTTGGCCAATGGACTCTACATTGGTAACAATCGTGAAGCTTTTGTGACTCTAGAGCTGCTTCGTCGAATGGTGACATTTAACAAGGTAACTGCATTGCTCCATTCTCATTTATTATGAAGTAGGGATTGCTTTAGTATTTGTACACCATGAGGTAGATATGGCCTTGTCTTCCTTTAAATCAATTCGTCTCTTGACTGTTTTCTCAATATTTGAAACTAAGGCTGTATGTCTGGACGCTCTTATGTCATAAAATATGTATCCTTATCTTTTCTCTGACCAGGTTCTGTAAATTGATTTCAGGCTGTATGTTTCTCCTTACTGAATATCAGCCACTTCTTTTATGTTCACGAATCTTATGTAAATGGGGAGATGGAAAGTGATGTGAGGTGAAGTATTTGCAATATATTTCTCTCTTACATCCTCTTTTCCAGAGTGCTTGATAATTATATATATTTTTTGTGTTTTTTTTTCAGGGTGGTTGATATAATTTGCAATTCAGTCAGAAGCCTGACTTATGACTCTGGTGGTGCAGCTGTGATGGCAATGGCTGTTGATATCTTAGCTAAACTTCTGCGATGGTAATATTTTGTGATGCTTATTCATTTCTATCTTGGTTATCAAATATTTTCTTCAGTATTCCTTTTCTAATAATATTATCCACCATGTGCAGTGTCTTTTCATATTATATAGTTTGGAACTTGGTATCAGTTCTTTCTGGAACATTGATGGCTAATTTTATTTTCTCTTCGAGCAGTTCCCCGTCAAATGTTGCTCCCATGGTCTTAAAGGCAAATATATTTGATATAACTTCAGGTTCAGACGTCCCTGACAGTGGCTACAATATTTCATTGAGGTTGGACCTCAAATATGACATACAATCTGCTCTTTCCTAAGTTGGTTCATTTTCTTATATATCTTACCCATAGTTATGTAATATACTCATTGTAGCTTACCATGCCTAGTAGATATTTGTTTTTCGTTTCATTTAGAATCATGGTTGTCCACAAGGGAGTAATATTTAACACATTGCCAACACTTCATTGAAAGTACTGTCTTGAAGCTTTTATTTGGAGGAATACATCTTTATTGAAAACACTGTTTTAAAGCTTTTATGTGGAGAAATACCTCTTTGTATAAACAAGGCTTAGATAGACAAAGCTGCATAATTTGTAAATTTTCTTCATCGTTTTGTGCATTCTCTGGCTGCATTCTAGACATTGTAGTTTGTGATGATCTAACTTCAATCTTACTCCTTCTGCTGTTTTAAAATTAAAGCGGAACATGGTCGCTCTCCGGGAAACTTGCAAAGATGATCTTGATTGACTGCGAGAAGAATGATACAAGCTGCCCATTGGTCATATCAGGCAAGTTTGCAGCAGAATTTTGCTTAGTGCGTAATCTACGTGATTGTGGGCTCACATTGTTGGAAATTTCTTAGTTTTCTGTATATTTATTTAGCCGCCTGTCTCATTTTTTCCATAATGTTATTTTTTTATTTTTTTGTATCTTGCAGTTCTGGAATTTACAATGCAACTTGTGGAGGGGGGACTAGAAAATGATGTAGTTTTTGGTCTAGTCGTTTTCTCGTTACAGTATATTCTTGCTAGTCATGAGTATTGGAAATACAATCATGGAAATATGCGTTGGAAAGTGACACTAAAGGTATGTTTTAATCATTAGCTATAGCTCCCCCTCTCTAGTTACCTCCTAACGACAGATTAGTTATAAGCTTATTGGAGTCATTGGATTCATAGCTCCTTTGAATATATATTTTCTGTCTTTTCCCTCGGTTTCTGCAGGTCATTGATGTGATGAGAACATGTCTCAGATTCAGTAAGTTGTCCACAAAGCTGAGGGATGTTCTCCTTGATATTTTGCTGCATGATGCCTCTGTTCATAGCGCACTATTCCGGATCATTTGTACGACTACACAAACTTTAGAGGTTTGAATATTCTCTGGAATAGTCTTTCTTCTACTTTCCAAGGGTCTAATGTGCTTTAATTGATTTCATGATATGTTTCCATTGCGGCAGAACCTTTGTTCAAGCCGTTTTGTTGAACCCGCAGAGATTGAAGGATGGCAACTTGCTATAGTCTCCGTTTTGGATGTTTTGAACGTCACTCTCTCCCAATTTTCTGAGGTAAAAGCGTTGTCTTACCTCTAACCTTATTAAAAGCTTTTGCAAGTACAAAAAATAATAGATAGTAGCCATTGTTCACATATGAATATTGCTTTGGCTAGCTATATTTTCTGTAACACTGTTTCTCTCACTTGTATATGTGGGTGGTCATACTCGATTCCTTCCAGGCATTGTGGAATTTGATAGTTTGCGATAATTGTTGCAGAGTACACATTCTGCTCTCCCTGTATTTCATCAAGCCATGCTGTCCTCTACAACAAAACCGATCTCAGTTGTTGCAGCTGTCACATCACTGATTTCTTATTTCCGTAATCCTGTAAGGACTGCATCCAAATTCGTAGAAGTTGACGTTTTGACCAATCACATGTCTAAAAGCCAAATATTTTCTGCAGACGATACAGGTTTCTGCTGCTAGAGTGCTGTCAAAGTTATTTGCCTTGGCAGAATCATCACAACTCTATATAGTAAGTAATGCAGGCTTTGGTCTAGACAATAAACAGGTTAGAGTTATAACTTTCTTATCCGTTATCTCTTTATGTTCATGTAGTATATTCTGCTGACAATATGTAAGGATGAATGACGGTTTTATCTTTAGATTACAGATTTAAGAAATTCGGTTACCGAGATCGTACTTGATCTGTCGGGACAAAATGAAGATCTAGTCGTGGCGACCTTGAAACTACTAACTGTGGCGGCAAGATATCAGGTTGCTTCCCATTCTTTCTTTGATATACTTGTCACAGGCTTTTAGGACTATTTTAATTGCTGTTTGTGCTACGCAGTTGTGCATCTTGAAATCATTTAGATTCTCCAGTTTCTCCATACTGAAAAATTGTTTTATTTTAATATCCTTTGTCTTCAGCCTGCTCTTTTAGTCGCCATATTTGATTCAAACGAAGACTCAGATGCTGGCAACTTAAACCAGTCCGGCAAAGATGCCTCCTCAATTCCTGACCGGGCTTGTAAATCTCGCTTATTGCACACTATCCTGCAATACGTAGAGAGAGCAACCGATTTTGTTGATAGGTACTTCAAAGTACTTTTTAAATCTATCAATTAATCACTCTGAATTTCTCTATGAAATCTTCGAGATATTAGCCGGTAATATTTACGTTATGGTTTAACCTTCTCCAGATACCCAAATATATTACTGGGTTTACTTGATTTCCTGAAAACCCTTTGGCAAGAGGCTGGCCAATACGCGAATATGCTGGAACAGTTTAAGGCATCAAAAAAGTTGTGGCAGCAACTTTCCAACATTATATCACAAGCGTCTAAGCTAAAAGATTCGACGGTTGGAAGTTTAGGCAATAAAGAAATTTCTAAATTGTTTGTGAAATATCAGTGTCAGTCTTCTGTTTTGGAAATTATGGCTTGCAACATGTTTTTGTACAAGAAATTGCTGTTTGCGGAGTCACTGAAAAAGCCATGTGTGGAGCTGAAAGAGAAGAAAAATACTGCAGTATCTCCACCCAAAATAACTTGGACAGCTGATTCAGATCCCAAGGATATCTTTTCAAAATGGTGTGACGAATCTGTTTTGGATGGGCTTATCCAGTCAGTTTCTTCTTTAGATGCTGAAAGTGAAATAAACTTCCAAGCAAAGGTACGTATTTCGTTGACCTGGTCGTCTTATTGAACTATGTTTATTGAAATTTATACGACGCGCATTTGTTTTACTTAAAAATACAAGCAGTAAAGTTTCACTACAGTTTACATCTTTTGCTTAGGTGCCTCCATCTTTCAGAAAATAGTAATTTAAAGTTTTAATTGTTGCTCATTTTTTGCATTGATAGGTTGCTGCCGTTTTACTTATTGTACATTTGATTGTGAAACTGGAAGCATCTGGCGCTGGAGCATTGTCTATGGTTTTAGTTGGGAAGATCAAACTCATATCAGAAATTGTATGTTCCTTCCTCTCTTTTGGCTCGATCTATTTCCTTTTGTTATTTCAATGCACTTTTCAAAGCCTTGTCATATCTGATTTTTGTGCCTGTTTAACAATATGCTGACAGCTTTGTGCTCAACCGGCTTTTTCTGAGTTGTTGGCGCAATATTCAAAACTTGGTTATAGGTAAGACCTTTGTTCCTTATGTTTTTTCTTTTCCAACATGCCTTTGCTAATTTTCAGTTTCAGTATCGCATATATCTTTCTTAAATCTACAATTGACAACGCTTTTCCTTGTATCATTATTTATTCGTTCTCATGTCGCATTTTGCTTATAATCTATTGGGTTCTATTGCTAGTGGAGGAAAGGAGTTGATGCCTATGATTTTCAGCGATCTATACTGTCATCTACAAGGAAAACTTGAGGGTCGTGACATCCCAACTGGTCCATTCAAAGAGCTTTTCCAGTTTCTACTTGAGTCTAGCTTTTGGGAGATATATAAACAGAAAACTAATGAGGACGTAAATATGGCTTTGGGGGACTGTTTGTTTGACACTGAGCAAATAAGGGCTGAATTAGGCATTGATATATGGGATTTCTCTGAGTGGAAGACATCTAAAACAACAGCAGAGGAAATGTTGAGTTACATGCAGAGAGCAAACTCGATGGTTTTACTCTCAACTTCGCAGCTCTCTGTTTTGCATGCATTGATTTCCGTCTTGATACTTTACGAGGATAATGTAAGTTTCTATGTCCTAATTAAGCTTTCGGAGACTTATCGAATCATAATACATTTATGGGCTAGATTGTTCTTAGTTTCTACCATTGAATTGTTNCTGCCGTTTTACTTATTGTACATTTGATTGTGAAACTGGAAGCATCTGGCGCTGGAGCATTGTCTATGGTTTTAGTTGGGAAGATCAAACTCATATCAGAAATTGTATGTTCCTTCCTCTCTTTTGGCTCGATCTATTTCTTTTTGTTATTTCAATGCACTTTTCAAAGCCTTGTCATATCTGATTTTTGTGCCTGTTTAACAATATGCTGACAGCTTTGTGCTCAACCGGCTTTTTCTGAGTTGTTGGCGCAATATTCAAAACTTGGTTATAGGTAAGACCTTTGTTCCTTATGTTTTTTCTTTTCCAGCATGCCTTTGCTAATTTTCAGTTTCAGTATCGCATATATCTTTCTTAAATCTACAATTGACAACGCTTTTCCTTGTATCATTATTTATTCGTTCTCATGTCGCATTTTGCTTATAATCTATTGGGTTCTATTGCTAGTGGAGGAAAGGAGTTGATGCCTATGATTTTCAGCGATCTATACTGTCATCTACAAGGAAAACTTGAGGGTCGTGACATCCCAACTGGTCCATTCAAAGAGCTTTTCCAGTTTCTACTTGAGTCTAGCTTTTGGGAGATATATAAACAGAAAACTAATGAGGACGTAAATATGGCTTTGGGGGACTGTTTGTTTGACACTGAGCAAATAAGGGCTGAATTAGGCATTGATATATGGGATTTCTCTGAGTGGAAGACATCTAAAACAACAGCAGAGGAAATGTTGAGTTACATGCAGAGAGCAAACTCGATGGTTTTACTCTCAACTTCGCAGCTCTCTGTTTTGCATGCATTGATTTCCGTCTTGATACTTTACGAGGATAATGTAAGTTTCTGTGTTCTAATTAAGCTTTCTGAGACTTATCGAATCATAATACATTTATGGGCTAGATTGTTCTTAGTTTCTACCATTGAATTGTTTTAACTGATAGCTAACTAAAACTTTGCATGTCCCTCTTTTGGGATCTTAATTTATTATTTTTATACATCTAAATGTTACGCCTTATGTGCAGTCTCTTGAAGAAACTGCAGCTGTTGAAAGGAAAATCCCTTCTCGAGTCACTCTTTCAAGCATTGATGGAGTATCTCAAAAATTCTACACCACAGTTGATTCACTTGCCTCTCTCTGGGATGCACCCAAGATTGTGTTTGATATTCTTACAGCACAGGCAGACTTGCTATCCCGCCTCTTGAAATCCGCAAAGAAAAATCTGTCATTATCTATATGTGCACTTGTCCTGAGAAATGTTGGGCCTGGCCTCAAAATCCTTGGTAGTTTGAGGCATTCAAATGCTATATTGAAGAAGACGATAAACCTCCTGCTTGAGGTGCTGCTCCTGGTTGTGGGTTTTGGTTCAGAAAACTCAAACTCGAGTGGGATGGGACATATGGTGCCAGCAAAAGATTTTGCAGAGATATCTGATGCTACAATTGGATTATTACCCCTTCTCTGCAACCTCATGGGGAATCCCGAGTACTTGGCTCTCTGCCTGACTGCAGTAGACCTGATTCTCAGAATTTTTTTGACGCCGGAGACATGGTTCCCTATTATACAGAGTCAACTCCGACTGCAGCATGTTATTCTACAACTTCAGGATAAGAAATCGACGGCATCTGTTTCAGCAATACTGAAATTTTTCTTAACTATCGCTCAAGTTCACGGCGGAGCTCAGATGCTTCTAAATTCTGGATTTTTCTCGACTTTAAGAGCTTTGTTTGTGGAGTATCCGGATGGAATGTCTACTTTGGTATCTGACAATGAAAAGGGCTCGCTGCTAGAAAAGACAGAAAAACCTCAGCATATCTGGGGAATCGGTTTGGCTGTGGTTACTGCCATGGTTCATTCTCTAGGATCTGGTTCTGCAGGGGCTGATATTGTGGAGAGTGTCATATCTTACTTTTTCTTAGAGAAAGGTTACATGATCTCGT
>NC_025695.1:286716-298056 GCF_000633955.1 Camelina sativa | reverse complement strand
GTCATTCATCAACAGCAAACATGGATGGTTTGCCCTAGCGCCTATAGTTTGTGTTGGGAAACCCAAGATCACTGCTGTATCAATGTCGACTGCTCTAGTTATCAGGGGACATACAGCAGAACATCCTGGGTCTGTTACTCAATCGCAGTTTTCAGACTCGGTGGCAATACAGATATATAGAGTGGCTTCTGTCTTGTTGAAATTTCTGTGTTTACAAGCAGAGGGTGCTGTTAAACGGGCAGAAGAAGTGGGATATGTCGATCTTGCTCATTTCCCTGAGCTTCCAGAGCCAGAGATTTTGCACGGTCTACAGGTACAATAACTCGAGAACACGAACCGTTAATTACAGTTTTTTTTTTCTAATCTTTATCTGCGCCTGGTACTACAATGTATATTTTAAAATGCAGGACCAAGCCACCGCAATAGTTGCTGAGCTTTGTGATAATTACAGATCCAAAGAGGTTCCAGATGAAGTTAAGAAGTTGTGCCTTTTGCTGATCCAAACGACAGAGATGTCGTTATACTTGGAACTCTGTGTAGTTCAGGTTTGCAGGATCCATCCAGTTTTTGGCCGTGTGGATAGCTTCTCCAAAGACTTGAAAAAGCTAGTGAAAGGTAACAAACTGTTTATTCCCCACTCTTGACAATGCTATCTTGATGATCTGGTATTTTTGCATACTTATTTTTGTGTAACAACACTGCTGCTTGTTTTTTTTTTCTTTTGTCTCGATCAGCTGCTGAAGTGCATGGGTACTTGGAACTGTCCATGGATTCACTGAAGAAAATAGCTGTATTTCTGTATCCCGGATCGCTATAGGGACGAAACTAACATGAGAAGAAGATCCGAGAGGGCCAAGACTTGAATGCGGTACGTATGTTGTAGATTCCTCTAGGTGTGTGATTGAACCGGCTATTGTACCGATGGTATATGACTTACATGTTAGTCAATTATATAATATATATTCTTTTAAAATCATAGCCATAACTTTTAAAAATGTTGGGTTCATGTCTTGCATGGTGTCCACTGCTTTTCGTTGATTTCTTTCATTTTTTTTTTTTTAATTTTAAATTTGAAATCGCTTACCTCAACAAATTCTTTTGATTGGTTCTCTCTCATTCTAGACCGCAGAAAGTGCAGTTCAGAATAATTGTTTTTTCTTTTACATATACGGGTTGCTTTTTGATAATTAACTATTCTAGATTTTTCTAATTTTTTAGTCTTGATCACGTTTGTTGTAACATAAGATTTGCATGGGCACGTAAAGAGAGAGAATCAAAATAATTAAAGATTTATGCGTTACTAAAATTAACGTTTTTGAAACTTTTATTAATAATTCCGAATAATGTAACGTTAAAGGAGGAATCGGGAATTAAATCAGATAAAATTAGGTGAAGGTGTTGTAGTATCTATCGGTTTGAAACGTATGAGATAAGTTGACACGTGTGGCACGTTGCTCCAGGGGCATATGCCAAGTCTGAGATACTCATCCCACTGAACTGAGTCTGACTGACTGACCCCTCCTAATTAACCGGTGGTCAAACTCTAACCTAACCAGGGTTAAGATTGGAAAAGCCGTTGAGATAACTCCACGTGTAACAATCTTATAATTTTATGCGACTCGCCGCTTCCGGGGGCTATAAAGAACCTAACCTCACCGCTTAATCCTCCACAAGAAGCTCTTGTTTTCGAGATCTCTCTCTCTCTCTCTTTCTCTCTCTCTCGTTTTATCACTCAAACAACAACAAACAAGAATGGCGTTTCCTAAGGTTTACTTCGACATGACAATCGACGGGCAGCCGGCGGGAAGGATCGTGATGGAGCTTTACACCGATAAGACTCCAAGGACGGCGGAGAATTTCAGAGCGCTGTGCACCGGAGAGAAAGGAGTAGGGCGTGGCGGGAAGCCTCTTCACTTCAAGGGATCTAAGTTTCACCGTGTGATCCCTAAGTTCATGTGCCAGGGAGGAGATTTCACAGCCGGGAACGGAACAGGCGGCGAGTCGATCTACGGGAACAAGTTCGAGGACGAGAATTTCGAGAGGAAGCACACGGGACCTGGAATCCTGTCGATGGCGAACGCCGGAGCCAACACCAACGGATCTCAGTTCTTCATCTGCACCGTGAAGACCGATTGGCTCGATGGTAAGCATGTGGTGTTTGGGCAGGTCGTCGAAGGGTTAGACGTCGTTAAGGCCATCGAGAAGGTCGGATCGTCGTCTGGGAAGCCATCGAAGCCGGTGGTTGTCGCCGATTGTGGTCAGCTCTCTTAGGATCCAATCATCTTAGATGATCTCTCTCTTTCGCCTCTATCTACATATATGTCCTGGTTGTGTCTTTGCGTTTGGCGTTATCTTATTGGTCCCTAGTAGTCATAAGTTTGGTGTCATTCTCTTCTTCGTGGGAGGGAACGGAGAGATGTTCTTCTATCCCCCTTAGTTTGTTTGTTTGTTTGGTCACCTTTACCATAAATCCATAAATAATGAATGAGCACTCTACTACTCACTCTTTTATCATATTCTCTCTAATGACTGCCTACTTTTAATTTTTGCGTTATCTTGGCTTAACTGCATATATCCCTTGCCGTGTTTATGTTCATTATTTGTCCTGAATTTTTGATTATCGGGAGCTATCTATACTATACTATACAGACTCTTTTGTTATCTTTTCTTCTTGACTAAAATCATCACCCTCTCACTACATAGTACATAGTGTGCCTATTGTCAGTCTACACCACCAGGTCTTGGGGGTCTAAAGTTGTTACAACACACGTGATTCTGCAGTGACCAAAACCAATCAATTGGCCTTTTTTCTTCTGTTAGACTTGTTTAGAATTTAGATAGATGGATCTAATAACTTAAGTGGGCCTCTTAGATACGAACTCACTATTCTATTAAGTTTATCACGTGAAGGTCGGCCCATCAAAATCAGGCCCAATACGAATTTTTACGCCTTAATTTTTAAACAAATGGAAGAAAACTGAAGAAGAGCGCCTGACCCTTTCTCTCTCTCTCTCTCTCTCTCTCTCTCTGTCTCTGTATGAATGAGAATGTTAAGTTAATAATTCCGACAAGACGACGAAATCTCATCATGAGCTGTCGTCTCTGGAAAGGGCACAAGTTCTCTCTCTCTCTCTTCCAAATCTAATCAAATCAAATTTGAATTCCAAATTCTTTCTTGCGATTCTCCGTCTTCCCTCTTCTCCCAATCTCAAGCAGTCAGGTTTCCTTCAATCCTTTTTCTTCTGTGGCAATTCGTGTGTGTTATGATCAGATAACACCCCAATTCATACGATTAAATTGCCTTTCGATTGTATCTTGTTGTTTTCCATACGCTACCGCCAATTTTTTTTTAGGGTTAAGAAGGATTTCTGGGCTGAGATAGAAATAGAAACATAGAACAAACATAGATTTGATTGATAAGAATAAGAATAAGAAGAAGAATAAGAAGAAGATGTTGTCGGACAATGAGATGGGTTTGGTATTAGCTGTGTCTTAAAGTGTATTCATAGGTTCCAGCTTCATTTTGAAGAAGAAAGGTCTCAAGCGTGCTGCTGCTAATGGCACCCGTGCTGGTTCGTTATTTATTCCCCTTTTCTTTCAAGTTTTGCTCTCTCTCAATTGAGAGATACATAGATTTCGGTTCGGAGATTGAAACCAACCTCCTCCTTTATCTACTTGTCCTTATTTGAGTGCCTTGCTTGATGATGATGCAGGGTATGGTGGTTATACATATTTGTTAGAGCCCCTTTGGTGGGTAGGCTTGGTCACTAGTAAGTTAATTACCCATGTCATTATATCCCTTTTTCAATAACAATTTAATCTATTGCTTACATTCTCTTTTATGTGATTTTGCTAATAACTCAAAAAGTGACTATTGGAGAAATTGCAAACTTTGTTGCTTACGTCTATGCTCCGGCTGTACTTGTCACTCCTCTTGGTGCATTAAGTATTATCATCAGGTATCCCTATCTATTTACATTTTCTTCACATCTCCTTTTCACCTCTTCTCTTACTAAACCCTTTGATTTCTCTAGTGCTGTTTTGGCACATTTCCTGTTAGACGAAAAGCTTAGGAAAATGGGAGTTTGGGGATAAGTTTGTTGCATCGTGGGATCAGTTATGATCGTCATTCACGCACCTCAGGAGCAGACTCCCAATTCTGTTGACGAAATCTGGAAACTAGCTATGCAACCAGGTCTCCCTCTCTCTCTCTCTGTTCACACATACACATTTTTGTGTGTTTATGTTACTGATCTTTTTTCCTTTCTCTCTTTTTTTGTTTATGAGACAGCTTTTCTACTTTACGTAGCTATATCAATGTCGATTGTCCTGGCTCTGATTCTGTATTGTGAACCTCTCTGCGGCCAGACCAACGTTCTTGTTTATATCGGAATTTGTTCATTGATGGGTTCGCTCACTGTAAGCATCTTGGAATTAGTTTTGAGCTCTATTTTAATTTTCCCCCACTTTTTGCTCTTTAAAGGTTGGTGTTTTGAATAGGTTATGAGCATAAAGGCTGTGGGGATTGCTATAAAGTTAACTTTGGAGGGGATAAATCAGATTTGGTATCTAGAGACATGGTTTTTTGTAATGGTTGCAACAATATGTGTGATAATGCAAATGATTTACCTCAACAAGGTAAGAAGAAATTGTACTTGTATCTGTGTGATGTCGTGTTGGCCTACTGTAAAACACTTAATACTAACATTTAGTATTGTTTTGGCAGGCGCTGGACACATTCAACGCAGCAATAGTTTCTCCTATCTACTACGTGATGTTCACAACCCTCACAATTGTTGCGAGTGCGATTATGTTCAAGGTACATAAACTAGATAGTTAATGTTTAAGAGCAATGATCATGTTTGAAGATGGTTGATGAATGAATGACTTTGGTAACAGGACTGGAATGGGCAAAACACAGAGAGCATAGCCTCAGAGGTATGTGGGTTCATAACAGTGCTAACAGGAACAGTAATACTCCATGCGACGAGAGAAGAGGAACAACAAGCTTCTTCTTCAGGAAGAATGAGATGGCAGGATTCAGGGAAGAGCTTTGATGAAGAGCATCTGACAAGTCTGTACAGCCCTGAATATTAATTAGGAAGCTTGCCCCTCAAACTTTAGAGCGTCTTTTGAGCTTTAAACTGAAGGAGGTTAGGAGATCCTAAATCACAAGACCATCTCTAACCTCTTAGAGGGGAAAAGAATGTAGCTTTGTGTATATAGTTTTGTTGTAATAGTGTTTCTCTATACAAATTTGTGCATATTTTTTTTTGAGCTCCTACTAGACAACAGATTAGTAGCTCTAGCTGTCATTTTTGAAGATTTACGTATATTAGTATTGTTGACTTTGATTATTATTTTTTGATTCAACAAAAAAATTTTGTTTCCTTTGTCCTTGTAAGGGAAGGAATGGAAAATATTATAATAGCCGAATCTAATAAAAACCCTATTTTGATGATGAATTAATAATAACCGTCCGATCAAAACCCAAAAAGATCCAAAGTATAAAAAGGAAATCGCGATTCGGTGCGGTCTATCGAAGCAGAACCATTCATTACTTTTTGATATTCACACAGAGAAGAACGAAAAAGGAAGAAGAAGAATCAAACCAAACCATGGCGGCTGCTGTATCATCTGTTTGGGCAAAGCCTGGTGCTTGGGCTCTAGAAGCCGAGGAACACGAAGCTGAGCTCAAGCAACAAGCCCCTTCCTCTACCGGAGGAGATTCCTCCGATTTCCCTTCCTTGGCCGCTGCAGCCACCACCAAAACGAAGAAGAAGAAGGGCCAAACCATATCTCTCGCTGAATTCGCTACCTACAGCTCTGCCAAGAAGGCCGCGTCAGCTGCTCCCCAGACGGAGCGCCTCACTCAGGCTGAGCTCGTCGCTCTTCCCACTGGTCCACGCGAGCGTTCCGCTGAGGAGCTTGATAGATCTAAGCTTGGTGGCGGTTTCCGAAGCTACGGCGGGAGCCGTTACGGTGATGAATCTTCCAATTCGAGGTGGGGTTCGTCTAGGGTTTCGGAGGATGGGGAAAGGAGAGGAGGAGGCGGTGGATTCAATAGGGAATCTAGTAGGGATTCGGGTCCGTCGCGTGCGGATGAGGATGATAACTGGGGTGCCACCAAGAAACCTATTGCAGGTAACGGATTCGAGAGAAGAGAGAGAGGCGGCGGCGGCGGCGTCGTCGGTGGAGGATTCTTCGATTCACAGTCCAAGGCTGATGAAGTTGATAGCTGGGTCTCCACTAAGCCATCGGAGTCTCGTAGATTCGTTTCTACCAGCGGCGGTGGTGGTGATAGATTTGAGAAGAGGGGAAGTTTTGAATCCTTGTCTAGAAACCGGGATTCTCAATACGGCGGTGCGGATTCCGACACCTGGGGGAGGAGAAGAGAAGAGAGCCCCGGAGCAAACGGCGTACCACCACCGAGCAGCGGTGGCTCACGGCCGAGATTGATGTTACAGCCCCGCACACTTCCCGTGCCCGTTGTGGAGGTCGTGAAGCCGGAGGTTGTGAAGCCGATGAGTCCGGTCACGGTTGCTGTAGATAGACCTAAAGGTGCTAATCCTTTTGGGAATGCCAGACCTAGGGAGGAAGTTCTGGCTGAGAAAGGCCAGGATTGGAAAGAGATTGACGAGAAGCTCGAGGCTGACAAGCTTAAGGACGTTGCTGCAGCCATTGATGAGAAATCTTCAGGGAAGATGGGCTTTGGTCTTGGCAATGGCCGTAAGGACGACGATCGTACTGAAAGAACTTGGAGGAAAAGGTATCTATCTCTCTTCTTTGACTACAAAACTTGGTTTGCTTGTTTTCTGATATATGCAAATATTTGGTTTATTGATATGTGTCTGAGAGATTGTCAACTTTTTGAGAGAGATGGATTCATTCATGTATGCTACAATTGACAGTGGCTCTCTTGATTGACGTGTGTTATATAGATCACTGCATTATTAGAGTAGTTAAAAGGAGAGAGTAGTTTTGGTGTTCATTAGCTTAATAGCTTCTCTCTATCAGTTGTCGTTTACGCATTCGTAGTAGAAAGCACACATGGAAGTTGATGTCTTGAAGTAGACACTCTTTGCTAGGCTGAAAGATTGAATTCATCTCACTGTTTTTTTTAATTAGTATGGTTGGGTACTGTGTAAGTTGTAAACTAGTAAGGATGTATCTATCTTACTCGTGGTTAATTATTATGTCTTTGAACATTGAAGCACGGAGCAATCTGAGGAGAGAGCTCAAGAGGAGGAAGCAGCTGTAGAAGAGGCTAAAAAGGAAGATACTGGGGAGAAACCAGATGTAGAAGAAGCTAAGAAGGAAGAGACTGGGGAGGAACCAGCTGTAGAAGAGGAGGATAAGAAGGAAGAAGAGACTGAGGACAAAAACTGAAGAGTGAAAAGGCATTTTTTGGGGATTGTGATACGACAAGTTCAGTTCTTGATTGAGGTTTTAGCTTCTGAGAGTCTTGTGTTGTTTAAGTTAAAGTTGTGTGGGGAAACTCGATAGAAAATTTTGGTAGGGTCTTCTCTCTTTCTCTCTCAGTCTTCATTGCATACTCTGTTGAAATTTTTTAGGGTTTTGGGTGTCTTACTTTTACGAGTTGTACAATCTCATTATTCGTTTTATTATCGTCTAATTATTTCTTGGAATTTTGGGAATAGCCCTTTGTTGGGCAGTAATCATCATCGCTCATTGTTGTTATTAAAATGTATGATCCACCAAAAATAGAATTTGGATCATACAAGGCCTGATGATCCATTAATTTGTATGAAAAAATCTACCGATCGGGCCTATCTGACCTGCGTTCGATGGGTAAAGAAAAAAACAAAAAAAAACAGTATAAGATGAATTGGGAAAACCCAAGTGTATAAAATAAAAACAAAACAGCGACAAGTTAGAAAGTGGTGGGACGAGTCGGTAAATATGATTAATGAACGATCACACGCGCTCGAGAACTGGAAATACTTAAACGGACCATTTTGACAACACGCTCTTAACGCGCGTTAGTTGCGCGTGGTCAATACATTGGATTCTTGCGCCGGTGGTCTACAAAATTAATTAATAAATAATTCTGCTTCGAAGAATAGTTTGTGCGACAATATACTATTCCTTATTTTTATTTTACAAGAAGTATACCAAAGCTTTTGGAACGATAATTAAAAAAAAAAAAACTAAATAAATTTCTTCTCAACATGTTCAAAGTTGTAAAACACCACTAGAAATTTTAACTTTTAACATATCAATGTCAAGCATTAAACTTTGGAATTAATCAACATATCCAATAAATCTCCTTATAATAAAAAATTACTCATTCATATTAATACTTCTACATAATGTAAATTAAAAATTATCAATTTCATTGTCTGATATAATTTATATTTACTTGATGAATGGTTTGACTTTTTTACAATATGTTTTTTCTAACAAAATTAACTAATTTATCCAAATAAAAAACTAAGATAAATTACATGTGTTTGATGTTAATATGTTGGTTTTATTTTCCACAAAGGAAGATTATTCTAGAATGCATTGCATTGACTACTTCTTTTTCTAATGTAGGATAATATCATTAGGTTACTATATGAATAATGAGTTTTGACCTCTTTAATTTGATTTCTTTCTTTTAGTGTAGAGTATCATTTTGTAGAAAGATATCTTACCTATAAACTCTCCTTTTGATATAAGTGTTCAAACTATATATGTCTTCTAGACCACACCTTCTTATCAATTTCTCAAAATTTATAATCATGAAAAGTGGAATCATAACAATTTTTGCACTTTGCTTAAGTGTAGCCGTTATGGCTCATAAAGAGGAATCTTATTACAGCAAAACGCAGCCGGCTAATCTTAAAGAGGAGAAAGTAACTCGTGTCCGGTTCTACCTCCATGATATTCTTAGTGGCAAAAATCCTACCGCCGTCAGAATCGCACATGATAATCTCACAAGAGATGCAAACTCGCCAGTAGGGTTTGGAAGTCTCTTTGTAATGGATGATCCACTCACCGTCGGACCGGAGATACACTCAAAAGAGATTGGGAATGGCCGTGGGATGTACGTCTCCGCGAGCAAGGAGATTAGCAAATTTACGATCGTGATGTACGCTGATTTGGCGTTTACAACGGGAAAGTTCAACGGGAGCTCAATTAGTATATTCTCAAGGAATCCGGTAGCAGAAGAGTCTGGAGAAAGAGAGATTGCGATTGTTGGTGGTCGTGGGAAATTCAGAATGGCGAGAGGCTTTGTCAAAATAAAAACGCATCAGATTGATATGAAGACAGGTGATGCTATTCTTCGATATGATGCTACTGTTTATCATTATTGATTAAACCCCATATATGTTTCGTCGAATTATTATAATAAATGTAAAAGACTAGCCTAACTGAAAAATCATATCGGATTAAGAGATTAGTTATGTTTGCAAGCCTTCCTTCAATTCCTAAAAGTTATCTACTGTTTTTTTTTGGTCTTACGTTGTGCTTATTATGTTATACTAGTTTCAACTTCTGTTTCTTTTGTGGTGTGTTTGATGAGATGACCCCCTAACAAGTTACAAAACACATGGTAGGCCATGTGTATGATTGTTTTCCCTTCGAATCATTTATTGATAACTATGGTACGAATTGAATTTCAATAGAAACTAAACATTGTTGATATACGAAATCGACAATATAAATAATACGAATATTCTATGGGATAAATCGGAACTTGTCATTTTATTAACGTAGAACTGAAGTGAAGAGTTTACTGAAAATAACAATCAAAGAGCTAAGCGCAGTTAATACGAAAATAATTGCTCTTCTCTTTCTAATTGTCCAAAAAATCCTCCCTGACGTGACAATGACATCACGTGTTTATAGTGAGCCATGACCTAGGGTTTCTTCTGTCTCTCTGTAAAATAATGATTTTGCCCATGCGGCATGTTGGTCCAAATCCAAGACTTCAGGCCCCAAACTCCCTAAGATCTTCTGTTTGGGCTTCTGTAAATGTTGGGGGCAAAGCCCATATCCAACAATGGTCCTCCCTAGTCCGATCTGCGATGGCCTGCTTGAGCCCGTCGGTTACAGTTCTGCGTCTCTAGGTCCGTCTTGCAGAAGGAAAAGAAGATTTTAGGAGTTTTGACATCCTCCGTAGGGTTCCGGGATGAATAGTGTGTCCGCTCATCTCGCGTCTCTTGCTCCGCCACCTCCAGACCGCGACCGTGAGGCGTCCTGGTCTCGCTGCGCCGCTCAACCCGCTCTGTTGCTCCGTGGTGGATCCGTCCGGAGCTTTGACGAGCTGGTGAGACCGAGACCATAGATAGGTCGAGATAGTGGTAAGGCATGGCCATGTCGTGCTTGTTTCAAGGAGGGGATATGCTTGGCGGACGAGATAGCAATGTCCGTACGGTGATATTGCGTGATGATGTGGTCACATCGTGCGTTTTTTGGTGGCGAGGTGACGAGCTGCTCTTTCGGAGGCGAGATTGATCTTCGATGGCGAGATTGACCTTTGGTGACGAATTGGGGAGCGCGGAGACGAGATGGCGTAACTGACTTCGTACGGTGGTGCGCTCCAGGATTTGTCTTGGTTCCTTGGTCGGGTCGAGGCTTGGAGATATCGCGAGGTAACAAGGTGACGAGGTGACTTTTTGATGGCGAGGTCGGGAGTTGCTTGATGATTATATTGACTTGCTTGCCGCTGCGGTTGCATGCCTTTGGCAGCGAGGTCAGGTTGACGACCTTGAGACGTGGCTGTGACACGCTTGTAGTGTCTATTCGAGACGGTGTGACGAGTTCTATACGTGGCCGGCGAGATGGTGGTACTTCTGATGCCGGCATTGACATGGGCGATGTTGGTGTTCTAGTTATTGTGGTCCTTGTGGCGAGGTGAAGAGATTTTCTCCCTCCAAGGTCGCGCGATGGCACATTGGTGAGATCAAGATCATGGTGAGCTCGAGACTCTATGAGTTCTAGACCGTGCTTCGGAGTTGGTGAGGTTGAGACCTTTTCGTACGAGATTATGGTGCGCTTGCATCGGCGAGATCAAGTTGGTGGGATCAAAACTCCCAAGTTGATACGTGCTGGAGAATCGCGAGTTCGAGAGTTGATGTGGGAATGTGGTGCCGCCTCTACGTGATGATGATCTCGAGCCCTTCTCGTAGTTTGCTACCGGAGGAGCCGACGAGACTGCTCAAGAGTGATATGTCTTTGTGTTTTTGTTTCTTGCTTTTGTTCCCTTTTTTTGTATTGCAAACTTGATTGCTTTATGAACTTGGTAATTTATTGATGATTTTCGCGCAAAGGTTGATTATTGCCGATTTGTTCGTTTTCTTCATTATAATGAAGTTGCTTTGAACTTTT
>NC_025695.1:277574-286484 GCF_000633955.1 Camelina sativa | reverse complement strand
TTTTTTTTTTTTTTTTTTTTTTTTTGTCGCTGTGGGGCATATTTTTCGGTGCAAGACGTCTCCTGGCTTATCCTGAATATGTTATTCCCCGTAACGTTGAGAGCAGACAAGACGGACTTGTCGTACTAGTTAGGTGCGTTCAGTCGTGACCGGCTTACCCTGTAGGTGCTGCGAGAGTAGCGAGAGTGTGCGAGTCGGGGTCTTCGGCTTATTCACTCTGCTCTTTGCTAGCTTTTGCGAGTCTGGGCTCGGCTTATAAGTCCTTACCAAAGTAAGGACGTGGATTATTTCATCACTGCACCCATGCGGAGCGCTTGCGAGTATGGACTCGGCTTTTATTCTTTACAAAAGTAAAGTTTGTGGATTATTTCACCACTGCACCCATGCGGAGCGAGTTTAAAATCGTACACCTGGCCAGGGCGACGATGTGCCAGCTAATCGTTAGCAAGGAAATATTAACCAAAAAACTCATTGGGTGCGGCTTTTGCGTCCGGCTTATCCCGTGAGTACTTAGAGCTCGATATTNTTTTTTTTTTTTTTTTTTTTTTTTTTTTTTTTTTGGCTTGAGAGGTTCTCGTTGCGCCAAATATGCCAAGTATTGCTCCTTGATGCGTGCTAGTGAATGTGCGGTGGTTTGCCGGCGGCGCTGTCTGGTGGGTGCGCGCACGATCTCAGCATGATGGTATGGTAATTGACGCGGAGGCTGGCTCGTGTGACGATTTGTCGACTCTAATGCGTGTTCGATTGGCGTGTTAGTAGATGTCGCGTGTTGCGTTGGAGAGTGTGCGAGATAGAGAGTGACGAGATCGAGAGTGGTGGCCTCGAGCGAGAGTTGCGAGATCGGGAGTGCGAGATTGTAAGTGGCGAGCTCGAACAAGAGTTGCGAAGGTACGTTGCTTGGTCCGGCTCATTGGCGTATTCGTATCTGCGAGATGGCGAAATTGTCGTGCGGGGGCGAGATGGTTTGATAGTCGGCGAGGTCAAGATTCTCGATGGCGAGGTGGCAAGGTCGAGATTCTCGGTGGCGGTGGCTGTGCTATTAGCGAGATGCTTGTTCGGTTTGTTTGTTCGAACGCTGTTTGTTTGCAAGGTTGATGGGTACGAGATAGCGTGGTGGCCTTGTTGTGATGGCTTTGGCGTGTTGGCTGTTGCGGTACGAGAGATGGTGCGGTAGTGGACGATGATCTCTGTGGCGAGATCAAGACTTTGTCTACGAGAATTATGGCGAGATAAGGGGTTCGCGTACAAGCATATGGTGTGCCTGACTTGGCGAGATCGAGGTTGTGCTTCAGAAATTGGTGTGTTTGCGAGGACAAGGCTTAGTGAAATTGATGTTGCGAGTTTGAAACCGGTGAGCTCAGGCCTAGCGAGATCGAGTTCGGGATCAACAAGCTCCGTGTTGCGGATTCGGAAGCGTCAAGCTCGAGGGTTGCTTGAATCTTGTATACGGGTGCTGCGTTTGTTGTTGCGAGATTGCAAGACCGTGTCGTGTTGGCGCGCTCAATACTTATGCGTACGAGACCTTGGCGAGTTCAACACTTCTGCGTATGGAATCATTGGCGAGCTCAACACTTCTCCGTATGGAATCATTGGCGCGCTCAACACTTCTCCGTATGGAATCGTTGGGGAGCTTAACACTTCTCTGTATGGGGAGCTCAACACTTCTCTGTATGGGAAGCTCAACACTTCTCCGTATGGGGAGCTCAACATTTCTCCGTATGGTGAGCTCAACACTTCTCCGTATGGAATCGTTGGCGAGCTCAATGCTTCTCCGTATGGCGAGCTCAACACTTCTCCGTATGGAATCGTTGGCGAGCTCAATGCTTCTCCGTATGGCGAGCTCAACACTTCTCCGTATGGAATCGTTGGCGAGTTCAATGCTTCTCCGTATGGAATCGTTGGGGAGCTCAACACTTGTCTGTATGGCGAGCTCAACACTTCTCCGTATGGCGAGCTCAACACTTCTCCGTATGGAATCGTTGGCGAGCTCAATGCTTCTCCGTATGGCGAGCTCAACACTTCTCCGTATGGAATCGTTGGCGAGCTCAATGCTTCTCCGTATGGAATCGTTGGGGAGCTC
This sequence comes from Camelina sativa, assembly GCF_000633955.1. Lineage (NCBI taxonomy): Eukaryota > Viridiplantae > Streptophyta > Magnoliopsida > Brassicales > Brassicaceae > Camelina > Camelina sativa. Next base: position 284,404 of record NC_025695.1, on the reverse strand, counting down.
AACACTTATCCGTAAGGCGAGCTCAACACTTCTCATTATGGAATCGTTGGAGAGCTCAACACTTCTCTGTATGGCGAGCTCAAAACTTCTCCGTATGGAATCGTTTTCAAGGTCAATGCTTCTCCGTATGGCGAGCCCAACATTTCTCCGTATGGAATCGTTGGCGAGCTCAATGCTTCTCCGTATGGAATCGTTGGGGAGCTCAACACTTATCCGTATGGCGAGCTTAACACTTCTCCGTATGGAATCGTTGGAGAGCTCAACACTTCTCCGTATGGCGAGCTCAACACTTCTCCGCATGGAGTCGTTGGCGAGCTCAATGCTTCTCCGTATGGAATCGTTGGCGAGCTCAACGCTTCTCCGGATGGAGAGCTCAACGCTTCTCCGGATGGAGAGCTCAACACTTCTCTGTATGGGATCATTGGTGAGATGGTGTGACTTGCGTCATTCGTGGACAGGCCGATTGTCGGCAAGATCAAGAAATTAGCGAGCTGCGAGGTGACCTGCTTGAGGGTTTGCGAGATGTTGTCAAAGGTGTTGCATTTGATACTTGTCGTGTTTGAGGGCTGATGAGGTCGAGATCGTGGCTTGATCGATGGTCACACGTTCGGACGCTTGACGGGGTTGAGTGTCGCGCGTAGTGCCCATAGCTTCGCGGTTGTTCGGAGTGTCGCCAGCAGCTACATGATCAAGAGGGATAATACCATTGGCTATGTCATTTATCGGAGCGACGCGCGTAGCGCCTACGGTTTCGCGGTCGGTTGGATTGACGCCAGTGGTTATACGAACAGGAGACGTAGCGCCTACGGCTATGTCATTGGTTTGAGCGATACGCGTAGCGCCTACGGCTGCGTGGTCAGTGAGTGTTGCGTTCTCGACCGCAGCTGCTTCGGTCCTGTTGACTTTGGGGTTGGTGTTTCCTCGCACGGGTGCACCCCCATATGATGCACCGGGGAGACACGACGCAGGCTGCGGAAGAGTCAGTGCCTTCGTTGTTGGAGAGATTNTGGAGAGATCGGTGTGAGACATGCTTCTGATTTTCCGAAAACGCCTTTTTCTTCAAATTCTATTCGTCAAATGAAAGGATTCCGTCTAGCCCCACGGTGGGCGCCAAATTGTTGATGTACGAAATCGACAATATAAATAGTACGAATATTCTATGGGATAAATCAGAACTGGTCTNACGCCATTTATCGGAGCGACGCGCGTAGCGCCTACGGTTTCGCGGTCGGTTGGATTGACGCCAGTGGTTATACGAACAGGGGACGTAGCGCCTATGGCTACACCATTGGTTTGAGCGATACGCGTAGCGCCTACGGCTGCGCGGTCAGTGAGTGTTGCGTTCTCGACCGCAGCTGCTTCGGTCCTGTTGACGCCTTGGGGTTGGTTTGTCCTCGCACGGGTGCACCCCCATATGATGCGCCGAGGAGACATGACGCGGGCTGCGGAAGAGTCAGTGCCTTCGTTGCTGGAGAGATCGGTGTGAGACATGCTTCTGATTTTCCGAAAACGCCTTTTTCTTCAAATTCTATTCGTCAAATGAAAGGATTCCGTCTAGCCCCACGGTGGGCGCCAAATTGTTGATGTACGAAATCGACAATATAAATAATACGAATATTCTATGGGATAAATCGGAACTTGTCCTTTTATTAACGTAGAACTGAAGTGAAGAGTTTACCGAAAATAACAATCAAAGAGTTAAGCGCAGTTAATATGAAAATAATTGCTCTTCTCTCTCTAATTGTCCAAAAAATCCTCCCTGACGTGACAATGACATCAGGTATTTATAGTGAGCCATTGACCTAGGGTTTCTTCTGTCTCTCTGTAAAATGATGATTTTACCCCTGCGGCCTGTTGGGCTAAATCTAAGACTTCAGGCCCAAAACTCTTTAAAATCTTCTGTTTGGGTTTCTGTAAATGTTGGGGACAAAACTCATATCCAACAAACATGTGTCCCGTAAATTCCACAAGAAAATAAAGAAAATAAAATCGTGTAAGATATACAAATTCCACGGTGTATTGATATCTTTCACGTCGGAGAAAGTAGGCCAGCTCATAGAAAGTGACAAATAACAAAAATGAAGACAGCGATACCAAAAAGAAAAAAATAAAGATATTATGGACCTACAAAACATTACACACACTCACTCTCCATCAATTACAACCCAACCACTCTCTCAACATATATATCTCAATTAATCAAATCAGTTGACAATTAACGATTAATTAGAAGAAAGTTATACTAACATATCAAACTTTATCGGTTTTAATGTTATTAAAATTGCTATTTCTACAATTTCCGAATATTAATCCAGCTAAACGGTGTCTTTCCGATAAAGTAATTAAAAAGAGTAACGTATAATTCGCAACAATAATAATTATCAAACAGAAGAAAGCATAACAACAATATGAAAAAACCAATCATAATATGAATGTTTTTATTTATTTTATAAAAAGAAGACATCGTACGTTTCTTGAAAATAAGAAAGAAGAAGAAGAAACAACATAGAGAATTCAATTGGTGATCAGAGAGAGAGAGAGCGCAAAGCAAAGGTTGTATTCCTCAAGAAATGGGGTCTCATCTTTCGAAACAGCTCGAGCGCCGGAAAGCCATCTCCACGGAGAAGAAAGCCCTGACAGATCTCGAGATATCATGCGGCTGCGAGTTTCCGGGGTGTGATTACATGCCGTCTGATCGTAAAAACTGGATGTCGGGCGTTGGACCTGAAAAGCTTCACATCAACAAGATCGTCTGGCCAGGGACTCACGACTCTGCCACCAACAAAATCGGGATCCGTTTCGTGTCTCGTCCCTTTGCACAGTGCCAGTCTCTCTCTATCTACAACCAGCTCGTGGCAGGTACTCGAGTCCTTGACATTCGTGTTCAAGAAGATCGCCGTGTCTGCCACGGTATCCTCAAGACTTACAGCGTCGACCTTGTCTTGGCCGATCTCAAACGGTTTCTCTCTGAGACAGAGTCTGAGATTGTGATTCTCGAGATCAGAACAGAGTTTGGACACGAAGATCCACCCGAGTTCGACAAGTATCTTGTCGAACAGCTTGGAGATCATCTGATTCACCAGGACGATCACGTGTTCCACAAGACAGTCGCTGAGCTGCTTCCAAAGAGAGTGATCTGCGTTTGGAAACCGAGGAAGTCGCCTCAGCCTAAGCACGGTGATCCCCTGTGGAGTGCCGGTTACCTAAAAGACAATTGGATCGATACTGATCTTCCTTCGACCAAGTTCGAGAGCAACATCAAANCTTGAATCAAGTTGTTCTTCAAAATGCAGGTGCGTTACTTCTCATTAGAGTAGCTTTTTGTTGAAATTGTTTTTGATTTGTAACTTCNAACACTTCTACCGGGTGGAGAACACTGTGACGCCGCAGGCTGATAACCCCATACTGTGTGTTAAACCGGTGACAAAGCGGATACATTGCTACGCAAAGGTGTTCATCATCGAGTGTGTAAAGAGAGGTTGTGCTGACAAACTGCAGATCTTTTCGACGGATTTCATTGATAAAGAGTTTGTTGATGCTTGCGTTGGGCTCACCTTTGCAAGAGCCGAAGGTAAGGCATGAGTAAAGAAGCGGGTAGAGAGAGAGAGAGAGACTTTGTATATCTTGTATTATTAAGAAAAAATAATCAGAACATGGCTGTGTTAGGGTTCTTAATGTGTGAAAACATGTCAGTGAGTGTGTTGTGTGTCTGTGTGAATTAAGACTTAAGAGTGTACATTCATATTCTTCATTACAAAAACATTTTAAGTCCAGATACAATTGCAAGAGATTCAGAATCAAGGAAAGCAGAGTATTTAGTCTTTCACTTTATTGAGGTTAAGTTTAAACTAAAAAATGTAGGTAATTTATAATGGGAAGACTATGCAGTAAAAATGATCATCATGTGCTGCAGATTGAAGTAAAAAATGAATTCTGAGAGTAACATTAATTTGTGCGGAACAATGAAAGGAATACTTAGGCAAATGCTAGACACTGACAAGATACAAGTAAGAAGAAGCAAGCAGATTGATGACAAACACTAGTAAACAAGTGAAAGAGAGCTAACCAGAGAGAGGGAAGGTAAATATGTACATATCTGCTGCAATGCCCCCTTTTGTTACACAGACCAGTGGGTGATGTGATCTTGGGGGGTATGAATGCCCCAATTCAATAGAAAATATATATAACTGAATCCAATAATACCTTAAAATTCATTCATATATAGTATATCTAATGATGACAAATATGCATCTCATCTCTCCTCTCTGTCTCTCTAATTCCATTCTTTGATGATCGATCAATCGTCTATAAAGCGAGGAGATCAGACAGTGGCGAGTAAACATCTCAAAACTCTCTCTTAGAGTAAAACAAATTNATACAAAGGAAGATTGGGTTTGTTGAAAGTAACGTTCAGTTGCAGCTGAGCTACAGGCCACTACTGGTAGAAACAANTGGTAGAAACAGTTGAGCATTGTGAGCTTAATGATGATGAGGATGTTAATGTTTATCTAGACTCTGTTAATTATGAGAAGCGAAGATGTATGTTGTTTGTGAATGTCATCCCTTCTGAGCCTCAGCCTGAGCAAGTTCCCATAGCGCCCACAGTGCCCACAATGCCCATAGTGGACCAAAGTTCTGTCGGTATGAACTTTGAAAACCAACATGCGAAGGATGGTGAAATCGGAACTAACGCCATTGTTGTCTACATAGGCAAAGAAAAGGCTGTAGAGGGTGAAGCTGAATCATGTGATGAAGGTGATGAATATACTGAGCCACGCCCTGTTGTAGATACATGTAAGTATATTGAACCATGGGATGACGGTTTGGATCTGACTAAACTTCAAGAATTTTCAAACAAGAAGGCATTGCAAGATGTGGTGGATAGAGCTTCATTCGCTAACTGTTTTAGTTTTGAAATAGTAAAGTCGGACAAGGTGTGTTATGTGGTCAAATGTCCTAAAGAAGGATGTAACTGGGGTTTACGAGGTGGTAGGATTCGAGATACAGATATTTTCTCGATTAGAAGGCACAACAAGATGCATACATGCTCTCGGGCTAGTCAAAGTTCAAGCAACAGTAAGAGACAAGGCACTCCAAAATTAGTTGCTTCTCTTTTACATGGTGATTATCGAGGGCAAATGGAAACTCCACCTCCGATAAATTATCATGGATCTTGTCAAGAAAAAATTAGGTGTTGATATATCATATTCCACGGCGTTGAGAGGGAAAAATCAAGCTGTTACTGATTTGAAAGGTAGCCCAGAAGAAAGCTACAAGATGCTGCGATGTTATCTGCACATGTTAGAGAAGGTTAATCATGGTACAAGATCATATGTGCATTGCAATGAGAATAATAAATTCATGTACTTGTTCATAGCTTTGGGAGCTAGCATTGAAGGATTTAAAGTCATGAGGAAAGTTATAACTATGGATGCAACTTTTCTAAAGAACGGATATAAGGGTGTTCTTGTTTTTGCGTCGGCTCAAGATCCTAACCGTCACCATTATCCCTTGGCGTTTGGTGTTCTTGATGGTGAGAATGATGCAAGTTGGAATTGGTTTTTGGAGATGTTGAAAACCGTTGTTGGGGATTCTTCTGAAATAGTATTTATGACTGACAGAAATACAAGTCTCATTACTGCCATAGCTAATGTGTATCCTCTAGCTCATCATGGTTTTTGTATATGGCATTTATCCCAAAATGTGAAAGGTTATGCTCGTAACGTCAACAAAGACGTTGTTGCATGGAGATTCATGGAGTGTAGTAGGTTTTACACAGTGGCTGAGTTCAACATTGCTTACGCTTCTTTTACGACAAGATATCCTTCTGCTGCCAAGTATCTTGAAGAATCTACCCAGAAAGAAAGATGGGCAAGATGTGTTTTTCCAGGAGATAGATACAACCTAGACGCAAGCAACTGTGTTGAATCGTTGAACAGCGTATTTAAAGATGCAAGGAGGTACTCCTTGATACCCATGCTTGATGCAATACTTAAAAAATTCTCTGAATGGTTTAATGAACATCGGAAAGATGCTGTGTCTGGATCAGTCGCAAATAAATTGGTGCCTTTAGTGGAGAACTACTTACATGATTTATGGGCAACTGCTGAGAAACTAAAGGTGATAGAGCTAAATGGTTTCGAACTTGAATACAATGTCATTGACAGTGACGGAAAGCCTTATTTGGTGAAGTTGCGATTGAGAAGTTGCAGTTGCAGGTTTTTCGATATACAAAAGTATCCTTGTGTGCATGCATTGGCGTCTTTCATTACATTCCAAAAATATGGAGGTAAGGATATCGAGTTATATGAGTTTTGTTCTAAGTATTATTGGACGGAGCTGTGGACAATTGCATATTGCATGACAATTTATTTAGTACCTGATAAGTCTCGATGGGATGTCCTGGATGAAGTCCAAGATATGCAGATCATGCCTCCGAATCAGAAAATAAAAGAGGGAAGAAAGAAAACAAAAAGGTATGCATCTGCTGGAGAAAAACGACCAAAGACTCGACCTAGGACGCAGAATAAAAGGCGCTGGAGACAAGGACTCCAATGGTTGTTATTTGGAGATAATGTTCATGTTTGATTCACCTCTTCATGTATCAATTGTATTTTGTTTGAAACTTAATGTATAAATTGGTTTGAAACTTAATTTGAAACTTAATTTGAAGTCTATTAATGTTTTCTTCTTTCAACATGTGTATATAATAGAGTATAACTGGCACAACTAAGATAAAACTGGTAAAAATAATAAAATTGGTACTACCTAAAACCAATACATATTGTATAATACATGTGTATAAATGTTCTACATAGGTTTCTACTATA
>NC_025695.1:275730-276339 GCF_000633955.1 Camelina sativa | reverse complement strand
AAGTTTAGTGCAACTGCATTAATCGGTAAAACTGTGTGTGAACACGCAGTGTGAACGCACACATCTTTTACACGTGGCCAGAATTTCGTTTTTTCTTTCTTTCTTTCCTCATATCCCTTCATTCATTTTCTTCGAAAACTAAAGTACACCTTCTCTCCTTCTCTCATCTTCGAATTCTAGATCTATTTCTCTCCTTCTCAAACTATGGAACAATTTGAGGTCGACCCATACTATGCTGATCAGAAGAGGGCGAGGAAGTTAGAAGCGTGGCGACAAGCCATAGCCGATGGTGATTTGGGCATGCCTCGAATTTGCCTATGTGGCGAACGAATCGTCAATGAGATCTCTCCAACAAAAACAGAGAAAAAGAGATGGTTTACGTGCGTTAAGTATAAGGTAAATTAAATTAAATCAAATACAATTGAGAGACATGAGTTTGATGTCTGTTCGTTGATATATTTTGCAGGATGATGGATTGCACAGGCGGAAAAATTAGGCTGATGCAATTGAAGAAGAAACCTAAACCTTAAGGAAGGATGTTGATAACCATTGGGAGAGATTGAAGGAATTTGAACCCCATCATACTCAGATCTATAATTTGCAGATGCA
>NC_025695.1:273690-274480 GCF_000633955.1 Camelina sativa | reverse complement strand
ACCAAAAATACGAACGGCAAATCCAAGAAAATAACGTAGTTTTACATAGTTTTACTAGTAATACCAGTACCAATCACAAAACCAAGAAAATAATTAAGTTTTACATAGAAAATAACATAGTTTTACTACTTCTTAGACCTTTTTCTCTTCGTCCCTCTCCCTCCTTCTTGTGAAGTACTCGGTTGCTCATCATCTACATGCGACTGACATGAAACCAAATTTTGTTAACACCTTTGATTTCGAAGTATTACCAAGTATTACTATAGTATTACGAAGTATTACCTTTGATTTCTCTTGCTCTTTCACATATACTTCCAACAGTTCGATCCTTTTTTCAAGACCATCAATCTTCACCGAAATGTTATCAAACTGAGTTTTCATATCCTGCTTCATGGTCCTTAGAAGATCCACCAACTCAATATTATCTTTTCTCGGTTGTTCATTGGCGTCTATTACCTCATTCGCATCATTTTGTCCTGAACGAGTAGCCACATCGGCTGTGTACATCTCCTCCAAAAGTACAGGTAGTCCTCTACGAAGGCGCCACATCCAACTGGCAACTACGACATCATGGGTATCGTCTTCCTCAGCTTCTTCCATGATTAAATCGAGAAGAGGAATTTCTTCATCAATATGAGGGATCACACTAGCAATTGCCTGTGTAAACGACCTACTTTAGATACATTACAAACCAATTTATTCAAATGATTAATAATTTCAATGGTTAGGATGACTAACCTTTGTTGTACCAAGTGTATCACCTATATTCTTTAGAGGAAAACCTTTCTGA
>NC_025695.1:252546-273603 GCF_000633955.1 Camelina sativa | reverse complement strand
TTCTCGAATGATAATCTCCCCCAAGGAAAAGACACACAAAAACCTAGATCATTCACTGCTCTTACAACAAAATCATCGATACCCGCAACATCTTTCCCCGAGTCTTTTGTATGGCCTACAATGATGCTTCCTTAAAAGTAGAGAACCGCCATCTTCAACCTATCACAAGTACGATCTGGTTGCATTACCATTAGCTTTTCCCTCACATCTTGAAGTGTAATATTTTTTTTTCGTAAAAAATACTTCCTTCGAAACTCGATACCGCCGGCTTCCTTATAATCAAGTGGATATCACCGACAATCTAATCCAGACATCAACGCATGTTCTCTCAGACCATACCGGATTGGAACACCATTCACAACAAACCATGCTTCCTTCTTTTTTTCGATTTTAGCCGTTCGAAGTAAGAGCAACCACATTCCCATAAGCTTGTGGTTTGGTTCCCTTGGCATGTGGAAAATGTGCTTGAATTGTGGATGTTTCTCAAACCAATCCCTCTCAGAACTAGTCAGTGGATGCTCTAATTTATCCAGCGTTTCCACAGTTTCAAAAATATGACACCTTGTCGATAGCTTGATTTTCTTGTTGTACTGACTAGGCTCAAAGTGCATACCTAAAGGTTGCATCGCTTCTATTTCCTCCTCTGATTCCTGCAACAATATCAGTTTTACATGAGTTATACCAGTTATACAACAACTAGTTGTACCAGTTCTACTAGTTCTACACCACCTAGTTGTATCAGTTCTACTAGTTCTAGTGTTCTACACCCATTAGTTGCACCAGTTCTACCAGTACTACTATATCGATTTCAAATTCCAATTCAATTCTGAAAGAATGAAACAGACTTATTGTACTTACACTTGCATCGTTGTGCTCCTCGTGCTCCCTCTCACTTTTGCTTGTACTCCTTCTCGAGTTACCTGCCGAGTTCGAACTTCTTCTTCTTCTTCTCCATCGCTTGATTCCACAGAAGTAGATCTCTCGTTATCTCTTCCTTCTTCATCATCTTCTTCTTGATTACTTGATTCCGGAGTACCGGATTTTGCATTCTCTCCTTCGTTCGCATTTTCTCTTTCGACCACCGGATTGGGTTCCTCCGAAACTCGACTTTCACTTTCTTTTGCCACCGTACTCAAAGCTCTCTCTCCTCCTACTGTCGCCGGACTCAACCCGACACACCTACTTCCGGCGAATCGAATTTTGCTTTCGAACCACCATCTCCTTGTGAGATCTTCTTCTCTTTCAAACGCTCACTCCTCCTCACACGACCCCCCCCCTTGTTTTCACCATCTTCTTACTCGATTTTTGGTTGATTGAAAGAAAACGAGAAAACCCTAGTTCTACAGTTTCACCCAAATCGATTCGGTTTCCCGAAGAAAGACGAGAGAGAGCGGTTTTAAACATAAATTTTACAGTTTTTTTTTAAAAGATACCGATTCAGTTTTTCGGGTATTAGATCCGATTTCTTTTGGTTAGACCCAGATATTCTTTGTAATTATCTTGGTTTTCTTTGGACAATAATGTAAAACACTGATTTTTTGATTTAAAAAAAAAATCAAAAAATAGACAAAAAAAGAGAGGGATTTTTGAGATTGTCAGAAATGTTTTAGGAAGTTCTGAGACGAAAACTCGACAGTGGCGAACCTATGTAGGAAATAGGTGGGTCAGCTGACCGCCCTAAATACTAAAAAACATTGTTTTTCAATGTAAATCTATGAGATATCAGTAGCAAAGTAGGTTTGTTCCCCTAGGTTGACCTCCCCAAAACCTGAGTTCGATTTTCCCTTAGTACATAATTACCACTTTTTTATACATTTTAACAGTTTCTAAGAAAAACTGACCCACCTAAATTTTTTTCCTGGGTCCACCACTGAGATCAGATGATGGAAACTGAGTTAAAAAGGGAAAAAACAAAACCACACAAGAGTGTTTTGAAGAATGGGAATAAGATGTTGTTACCGGCTCTGACTAGATGAATCAATAGCGGCGAAACCACTCCTTCCTTGTCTCGCATTTAGATTAGATTAGATTATGCAGTACAGCAGCAGGGACGGACAGGTTCATGTGTAGTATTCAAACGGCATCATTTTGACTTGATGTAAATATGTAATGTGGTTAAAACAAAACAAAAAAAATACTGTAGTAGTAAAAATCTGGTTAAATACGTGGAAAGTGGAACAATAAATGCAATATTGACCAGAGTGAATTCCTTTTTTAGTTTTTTTTGGTTAAAGTCTATTGACCAGTTGAAATATCTGCTGACGTATGATATGTCATTCTTTAATAATGTTATTTGACTGCACCAAACAAAATAAAAAACTTAAATGTGGTCTCTATTCCCCAAACTAGCCTCTTCAATAATTTTGACTAGATCTACTAAATAATCTGACGGCTGATATCCATCTCCTGGAAAACACCCCAACCGTCCAGATGCAACGGCTAGTTGCTGGGCTAAATTATCCATTTTCTTTCCTCAAATGGATATATTTATTTAAGCCCCATGCTAGCCCATTTCTTTTTTTTTTTTTTTTAATATTCCCTCTATTTTGTTTAATTTTATTTTAGTTACAGATTCGTTTTCATGTTTCCCTATTGCTCTGAAGAAATCAAATTTCTAAATCTTACTGTTAGCTAGAATATACTAACAAGGTTATGAGGACAGGGATCATACGATTTCGAATTGCAAAAATAAATAAAAGGATGAAATAAAGTAATGGAATAAAAATTAAACACCAAAAAAGGGATTTAAGTAAAGATATTTTTTTCCTTTTTTATTTTTTCTTGGAAAGATGGAAAAAAATGAACTAGCGTGGGTGACGTGGCAGTCATACCCTTGCCTTGGCACACCTCTCGCTACGCACATATAAAACAGAAGCAGCATCTGCTGCGTGGAGAGAGAGAGAGAGAGAGAGAGATTATTGTGGGTAAAATTGTTTTCTAGGGTTTCGCTTTTTTTGAGATTTAAAGTGAGAGTTTGAAAAAGAGATTTCGATCAGAATGAGCGGAGACAACGGCGGTGGTGAGAGGCGCAAAGGCTCCGTCAAGTGGTTTGACACCCAGAAGGGCTTCGGTTTCATCACTCCTGACGACGGTGGCGACGATCTCTTCGTTCATCAGTCCTCCATCAGATCTGAAGGTTTCCGTAGCCTCGCTGCTGAAGAATCTGTCGAGTTCGAGGTCGAGACAGACAACAATGGCCGTCCCAAAGCCATAGATGTCTCTGGTCCCGACGGCGCTCCCGTCCAAGGCAACAGCGGTGGTGGTTCTTCTGGCGGTCGTGGCGGTTTCGGTGGCGGACGTGGTGGAGGCCGCGGATCTGGTGCTAGCTACGGCGGCGGTGGTGGCGGTTACGGAGGTGGACGAGGCGGTGGCCGTGGAGGGAGCGACTGCTACAAGTGTGGTGAGCCCGGTCACATGGCCAGAGACTGTTCTGAAGGCGGCGGAGGTTACGGAGGTGGTTACGGAGGAGGAGGCGGTGGTTACGGTGGCGGTGGTGGCTACGGAGGAGGAGGCCGTGGAGGAGGCGGTGGCGGTGGAAGCTGCTACAGCTGTGGCGAGTCGGGACATTTCGCCAGGGATTGCACCAGTGGCGGTCGTTAAAAGGATCGCCGGTACGACGGTAGAGAAGAGTGAATCGGTCATCTGACACATGTTGATCGGAGGATCTTAGTCTCTCGCCGTGTTCTATCTTTATCTTATTATCCGCTTTTTTGCTTATTATGATGATGGGGTCTCTCTCTGTACTCTGTCCTTGTTAGTTGTTTTTTTCTTCTTAATCTCTGGATGGTTTCGGATTATTAGGACTTATTTGGTTATGCTACTTAATGGTTTTTATTATGGTACTTGTGATGGTTGAGATGCTTGCTACTACTTCTGCTCTGTTTCAAGTGTTCATATGCAAAAAGTTATTCTGGGTTTAATTTGTTTATCTGAATCATTCGAGTCGTGAGAACTGATAATTTTTTTTTTAAGGTTGGATCTTTTTTATTGTTCATGGATACTATTAAATTGATAAGAATAAGATCTCGTCGTGCCCCATAGATACAAAATCTATTTTTTGCGTATGGATGCAGTAAATGGCATTTAGTTCATAGGCATTGTTTGGAATTTAATATCCGTGCTGCAGTCTCCATCAGGAGAGGACTAGTCAATTCTGGATGAAATCTTTTTCTCTAGAGTCTAAAACGCCACCGTTTTTTCTTCATGATCAAACACACACACCCGTATTTTACTGTAGCTAGAGACGATTCGGATTGGATTAGTAAAACTAAAAAAAAAAAGCAGATATGGGAAGATTTTTAGATCTGTGGTTTGTTTGTTGCTACCTTGGAAATCGGAGTGCTCTCTGCTCTCTCTATAAAAGAATTAAAAAAAAACATAAGCATGTTTTGAGGTCCACACACAAAACCCCACGTGCGCACCGCTTAATGGAGGAGGTACCAGAAAACCGGTTTATTATTGGGATTCATTAACCCAGTAAGTTATCGGTTCAATTTTGATTTGGTTCTCTTTTTTTTTTGCTTTTCAAGTTTCTTCGATTTTTATCCACCGCCGCTCTTTAATTTTCTCAAGTAAAGTTGCAGTCGCTTTACTCATTCGAGCTTCTACTTTAGAGAGAGAGAGAGAGAGAGAGAGAGAGAGTCCACCATTTTAGAGATGATGATGATGAATCGAATCCTCTTGTTTATGATTCTGGGTTTTTTCATATCTCTTTCAGGTAATTTAATTACGTTTCTTTGTTGGGTTCAATAATTCTTAACGACTTGTTTTTGTATTTTTACCTTTTTTTTTTATTGGATTGGCAGAAGTAGAGTCGATTTCGTTCAAGATCACAAACCGTTGCCGGAACACGATTTGGCCCGGTTTGCTCTCCGGCGCCAACTCTGCCCCGCTCCCCACTACCGGCTTTCGTCTCTCCCGAGGAAAATCCAAGACCGTCGCTATACCATCGTCATGGTCCGGTCGTCTCTGGGCACGAACCTTATGTTCCCAAGATCGTGCTTCTGGTTCTTTCCTCTGCTTAACCGGCGACTGCGGCTCAGGAAAGGTTGAATGTTCCGGCTCCGGTGCTAAACCACCCGCGACGCTCGCCGAGTTTACTCTCAACGGCACCGGAGGACTTGACTTCTACGACGTCAGCCTCGTCGACGGCTACAACCTCCCCATGCTTATCTTGCCCAAGAAAATCGTTGTGGGAGGCTGCGGAGCCACAGGGTGTCTCGTCGACTTGAACGACGCGTGTCCCAGAGACTTAAAGCTGGTGGCGCGTGGGAAAAGAAACGGTGTGGCTTGCCGTAGCGCGTGCGAGGCATTCGGCGATCCAAGGTATTGCTGTAGTGACGCGTACGCTACGCCGGACACGTGTCAGCCTTCGGTTTACTCGCTCTTCTTTAAGCATGCGTGCCCGCGAGCCTACAGCTATGCTTATGACGATAAGACCAGCACTTACACTTGCGCCACCGGAGCTGATTACTTCATCATCTTCTGTCCTCCGCCGTATACAAGGTTTGATAAATTGACTCTGAGAGATGTTTCTTGTCATTAGATGTTTCTGTTGATTATTATGGACTCTAGCTAGTTTAGTTAGTAGATCGTTATGATTGGTACTAGTACAAGGTTAGATAAATTGAGTTTCTTGTCATTATATGATTTGGAATCTATGCTGAGCCACTGTTGATTATTATGGACTCTAGCTAGTTTGTTACTTGATCGTTATGATTGGATTGGTACTAGTGTTTTAGACTAGTGTTTTAGTGATTTGGATTGAGGGTAGCTGTTGGATTGTTGCGTTCAATAAAGATGGAACTGAGGAGCTCTATTATTGAAAATGTACAGAAGTGTTATGAGCTTAGCAAGTGTTGATACGGGTGTTCTTTGCAGTGAGAAGCTATTAGGATCGAGGAAAGATGGGGCAACTCTGCCGCTAGTAAACAAGAGCATGATACATTTGCCGCATCCTCGCAGCAGCTGAGCCGCCTCTGTATTTGTATAAGGTCCTTTTTTACATCCGGTCTGTGGTGCTACACACGGCTACTTGCATTTGTCTGTTGAAGTTGCTAATTGTTTTCATTTCCTCTTTCTTGTTGTACGTAGATAGCAAATTCATGTGTAGAAAATTTTCATTACGGTAATACCAAGGTAGAAGCAAATTGTAAATCTCCTCTTGTTTTTTTACACTGATTTCGTCATTCAAAAATTTACCCAAAAGTTGTTGTTCCTGTCATCTGCTCTTTCGTTCAATCATAAGATAGAAGAAACCCATCTTGTGATTGTGAACTGGTGATTTAAGAAAATGAAAATAACAGTTAAAATAATACTATTTGATTAACGGATTAAGCCACTAAAATAGTCCCACTAGCCCATTTGCAGGCTCGCTCGTCTGCAAAACCAAGGTTCTGTACCAAAACTATTCTCCTATACCAAAGTTAAGTTACTCCCTGCAGTTTAAAACACCAAATTAACCCACCTATCTTGTTCAATTGTCCTTTTTTTTGGTCAGCAACAAAAAGATTTGCCTTCTATTCTCCCCAGTAGATTGGGTATAGTTGTTATTCAAACAACGGATAAACAAAACTGTTAATATTGCTTGTCTGATGCATCAGTAAGTGTTGCTCTTTATTTTTTGGCACAATGATCAATATATAAAGAAAAAACTCAGGCTTTGGAGACTAGAAAGTTTTCGAAAAATGCCCATGTTTAGTTTTGTCGTTTAGCTCGGCGAAGTTTATAATCTTGACAAGATTTAGGAGTCAAAGCCTCTTTGACTCACTCAGCCAGGCTCAGCTCTCAATGGTTTATTGGCATGGGTAACGCGCTCTCACTCTCTCTCCTAAAGACAGAAGAGAGTTTTTTTTTTTTTTTTTGATCAAAAAGACAGAAGAGAGTTATTCTCTGTATTTTGGCATATATCTTCCGGCTGTGTTCCTTCCAGGTGTCACTATCTCTGTACATACATCGTCACATTTTTCATACATGATTAATCAACGGTCAAGACTCAAAATATAGTAGCCCCCAGGAACACTAACTACACCCTTAAACCCTTAGATAATCCTTTTAATTAGAAAGAAACAAGAAAGACATTTTTACTTTTTATTATATAGAAAGAGCGGTTTAATTTCTCCTTGGGGCTTGGCGAAAAAAAACTGGAATATCTCAAAGAAATGTGGAGCGTGGAACCCTTTAATTACGTGCGTAATGTCACATCAAACAAAATATAATAAAAAATAAATAAAGATGCTTTTTGTTCACATAGGTCCCACTTATCATCCCCAAAGCTTTGTCATTTTTTAAAAGGGGCCCATTTTCACAACTATACGGGCCGAGTTTTAAAGCCCAAATCAACACGTTCGTTCGTGTGGGTCTTTAATCATTATTAGTAAAATAATTTATTACATTCGTCGTCTATGACTCATGGATTTTTCTTGTTTATGTAACAAATAAATCAAGAAAGATATAAAAGATAACCCACACGCAAATCTCCTACTCGATCATCAAGACTAAAAATACAGCATTGTCATCACATGATTTTACACAAAACTGAAAACAAAATTTTGTATGTATACAACTTTAAGGTAAACGGACATGAAAATAATGAAGATATCCATTTTGGTGGGGGTCCTATATCCATTCATCCTTTTGTAAAAAAAATTTGTTTTGAATTCTTTAATAATTGCAGAAGAGTAATTTTGTCAGGCATAGAGCCCAGTGAACACTTCAGTACTAAATAAAATAAAATCAAAAAAAAAAAAGGAACAAAAACAACATATCATCACTTCACTTCGACCAAATTTAGCCATCTCATTCGTAATCTTTACTCTATTATCTCTCATCTTCTTTTTCCCAACAAAAAAAAAACAAAATAAGACTTCACTTTTGCGTTTAGATTCAGATCAAGAACAGTGAGAAAGAACAAGAAGACGAAGAAGAAGAACAATCTCATGGATCTTTCTTCTCCTAGCGGCTCTTCCACTCTCACATTGAGCTTCCTAGTTCTGCTCTTAGCTTCCACTGGTATTTAAAATCAAACTCTTTAAACTCGTTTCAAAGTTTCATTTTTTATTTGTTTCTCTTTGTTTTTTTTTTTACTGATATGGTTTCCATTTTAAGGTACTCATGGCTCAACATTCACATTCGCTAATCGGTGCGGCTACACCGTATGGCCTGGAATCCTGGCGAATGCTGGCTCTCCTACTCTCTCCACCACCGGATTCGAGCTCCCTAAAGGCACCTCTCGCTCTCTCCAAGCCCCCACCGGCTGGTCCGGTCGGTTCTGGGCTCGTACCGGTTGCAAGTTCGACGGTTCCGGCTCCGGTACTTGCACAACCGGAGACTGCGGCTCTAACCAAGTCGAATGCGTCGGACTCGGCGCCGCTCCGCCTGTAACCCTCGCTGAGTTCACCCTAGGCACCACCGGCGGAGACGATTTCTACGACGTTAGCCTCGTCGACGGTTACAACATCCCGATGATCGTGGAAGTTGCCGGTGGATCTGGGCAGTGCGCTTCTACGGGTTGCACTTCGGATATAAACACGCAGTGCCCTGCTGAGCTGCGTTTCGGCGACGGAGACGCTTGTAAAAGCGCGTGTGAAGCGTTTCGGAGTCCGGAGTACTGTTGTAGCGGCGCGTATGCTACACCTTCTACTTGTAGGCCTTCCGTTTACTCGCAGATGTTCAAAGCCGCTTGTCCTCGCTCCTACAGCTACGCTTACGATGATGCTACCAGCACTTTCACTTGCGCCGGTGGTGATTACACCGTCACGTTTTGTCCTTCTTCCCCTAGGTATTATATTATTAGTCTTTTTTGATTTCCCACAATTTCTGGTTTTTTTGCTTTCTTTTGAGTAAAAATTGAAACTTTTTATGAGTTAATGGGTTTCGTAATAATTAATCTTAGGATCTTGCTTTTTAATTTAGTTTAATTTTATAATCCTACGTATTAGTGAAAGATTTTGGGTTAAGTGTTTTTTCTTTGTCGTTGGAAAAGCCGATGTTTGTTTCTCTTCTTTTCATAAACCATTGTTTTATTTAAGGCAATAAGATTCTCTTTTGTGTTGTCAAGAACCATTAGTTTAATTGTGTGAAATCGCAAGTTGAAAGATTTTTGACGTTACCAATCATTTTTTTGTGTCTAAAACAGTCAGAAGTCGACGAGCTACTCTCCTCCAGTGTCAGACTCGTCGACGACCTCACAAGGTTCGGATACGGGTTACGAGGGTCAGGGTCAACAAACTCAAGGTCAGGGTCAACAGACTCAAGGTCAGGTTCAGGGTTCTTCTGTGTACGGGTCTCAGGGAACTGGGTCGGAGATGGGTACGGGAGAGACTATGCTACAGGACGGGTCATGGATGGCTGGTTTGGCCATGGGAGACTCTAGCAGATCAGCCTGCGCTTCACTGGCTATGCTACTCGTCGCGTTTACTTTCCCCTTTATTTTCTCGTAGCATTATCGTCTTAGGTTTCTCTGTAGTAGTTTTGTTAGCATTTTGCCTTGTTTAGTTGTTCTGTTGATTCTCAATGTTTTTTTTCGCTTTAAGACTGCAACAATTTGGTGTTTTAGGGTTTTGCATTTGTAGCTTTGTCGTGTGTGCGTGTGTTCTTGTTTCATCTGTCTTTTGAAGATGGTTCATGTTCGAAATTGTGAGATATGTTTTTGTGATATAATGATTTTTTAGGGTTTAGTCGAGATCTAGAGCGCCAAAGTAAGTACTATTTTCCATTTAAGCTAACTTCAAATTTATTGTCTGGATAATGGTAGGTTTGTGTCTTTAATTCCTAGAGAGTAACATTTAAGTTCATGATAATGTCGTCAGAGCCAAGATGGGGCTCACTGATAATGGCTGTGTGTGTGATATGAATGATTCCACTTTAGCTTTTTCAAGTTACTTTGCAGGGATTTTTATGTTTGATTTGATGTCTCTTATATACTACAGTATGTCACAAAATTTATGTAAAAATAGTTTTCCCACGCCACAAAGTCTCGTCCCTCCCTCCTTTTTGACCTGTTGTTTCTTTACTTTTGTCCCCACTCCCCACCAGTACATTCAGTTCGAATATTTGCTAGCGAAAATAAATATTCATTTACCACATTTATATACTTTTTTTTGTAAAAAGTATGATTCCCACCGTAAAATCTTAAGAGATAATCTAATACATAGAGGTTAGGTTAGATTTGAAGCCTAACATGTTTGGTCTCAGGGCTTCGAGATAACGAGAAAGACGTATTAACCGTTTTACCTTGGTATACGATGCCAACTCTATACTCTCCCAAAAAACCGTGGAAACTTGATGTACCATGGTCGTCTGTTGTCGCCTTAACCTCACCGGTCTTCCATTCTATAAGCTTTTGATCGACCACGTCTCCAGCTAGAAGGTTCCTGAACTTATCGTCCGTAAGGCACATTTCGTAACACCCGTATGGATGCAGTGCCGTCCATAGCATTATACCATTCACCGATGGGTGTGAGAATCCTTCACGTAACACTTGTTCCAAATAAATCGCCTGAAAACATTACCAAGCTCCTGTTACTAATCTATGTTATGCATGTTCAATTCAACCGGATAAATTAAACCGCACAAAATTGTAACCATAACCGGATGCAAATTGCGGGAGTTACATCAAACAGAATTAAACCGGAAATAACCAAGTATGTGACCTGAGTGCGGTGGTCGAGGCTGTTGCTGATATCAATCTCTGTGAGCCAGATCGGGAGCTGGAGCGTAGCCAGTTTATCGAGAATGGCTCTCATCAACGCCACGTTAGGCGTCGTGAAGTGACCCTCGAGCCCGATTCCGTCCATCTGTACGCCGTCGTACCGTTGGAGCTCTCTCACCCTCGCGATGTATTCGTCAACCGTCGACCTCTCGTCGCTACAAGTCTCCACCACGTTGAAATCATTCAGGAACAGAGTCGCCAGCGGATCAATCTCACGCGCCGCCGCGAAAAACCCGTAGGACGCGTTCTTGCCGAGTCGGGTCTCGTAGAAGTCGAAGTGAAGCATCTCGTTGCTCACGTCCCAGTGCACGAACTCTCCTCTGTACCGAGTCATTAGACTCCTGATACGCCCGTTAACCGCCGACCGGAGATCTTCTCCGGTTAGGTTACGAACCCAGTTGGGAGTGTATTTGGGATCTTCCCAAAAGATGTTATGGCCGCGAGCGATGATCCTGTTGGCTCTGACGAAACTCATCATCTGATCAGCGAATGTGTAGTTGAGCTTGCCTTGATCAGGCTCCGTCGCGTACCATTTCAGCTCGTTTTCAAACACCGTAGCGTCGAATCTCTTGACGAACCACTCCTACATAAAAAAAACAGTATCCGTTTCAAGAAACAGAGAGGTTTCAAGAAAATGTCTGATACAGAGGCGTGAGAGTGGCTTACTTGGTAAGGAAGGTTTCCGAGGATAGTTTTGGAGATGGCAGATCCAATGGGGAAGTCTTTAGTGATCTGCTCTACTGTCACCGTCGCTCCTTCAACGCTCCCTCCTTTTTCGTCGGACACGTGAATCGTCACCGCTCGTTTTCTCACCTGAAATATTTAAGGGAAACACGTAAAGAATCATGTAGGCAGTTTCCGATTTCCATGTTAGAAAATTAGTAGTGTAGTTTACGGTATTAATGAAGTAATCTTGGCTGTTCCTCCATTGTTCTTGCGTGAAGGGCTGAAGAGAAGCACTCGCCACTTGTAATTGCACTTTACCATCGTCGTCTGATGCCTGCACTACCAGACACTTAATTAATATTGTGATCATCTAATCACATGTTTTGATTATAGATAGAATCTAGGATCTACCTCAAAGAAGAGGATGGATAGGTTAGAAGGAGAATTAAGAAGGAAGCCGCCTTTGAGGAAAGACCAGCAACCATGTTTTGCAGATACAGAACCGACGCAGTTTAAAGTGGTGTTGTCTGTTCTCAGCCTTGCTCTTACACGAGCTGATGCAGCACCAGCCTCTATCTTCACCCAAACTGTTGTTCATCAGTCTCAAAATCAGTCACATTCATTCATATATGCTAACGTACTTATATCATTGTAGCGAAAGAATGAAATGCTTAACTGGAGAAGCAATAGATGGTGTTCTGCGTGAGATTTTGCAATATGTAAGCTGGTGTGTAACGAGCACCAACGTCTGTGAGAGTGTCTCTCCCTGAGACGGAAGGTCTTTCGTCCTTGAGCATTCCTCCATTGTAAAGTGGCTTCTCTGCTTCTGCTTTACACTGCTCATAACCGTTAAAATTCACATATTCATTATATCTATGTGCACTTATTATGTATATAGAAAATTGAAAATAGTTTCTTTAAAACCTCTGTATAGGCAGTGGAGTCGTAGAAAGGTCCATCTGTACACGAAGAATACCAAACATCACCAAGCGTAAATATTGTATATGTATAGTAAATGCAATAATATATACTTGTATGAGTACCATATGATGAAGAAGCAAGAGTATTGAAGGCGGTGAAGAGAGAAAGGGCCCAGAAGATGAAAGCATACATCGAAGAATGTTGAAAGATTCAAAACAAAAACACAAAATCTTGAGATAGAGAAAGGAAAACAAGAGAAATTAGGTGGGATGAAACCAACTGCCCTGATATGGTTGGATGGGTGGTTAGGCCAATCTCTATTTGGGAGAGTTACATTCAGAGAGGGAACAACATGTCAGAACACACTGAACCTATTGAGTGAGTTCACGTGATGATGTTGTTATACGCGAAGTTGGTTTTGTAACATGTGAAGTCGTGCTTTTATGTATATAAAGAGCTACTAGTGTGCCACGGGTTGATGCTTTGGTTGCAAGTTTTCTACCCTATTCCGTACCATTTTGGCTCTAAATGGCTGTAGTTTTCGGGATACCTTTTTAGCTTCTAGTGTTTTTTTTTTGGTTTTTAGTTACATTTTAATTAGTAAGAAACTTGAATGGTGGTTTTAATTAGTCTTGGATTTATTTCCTTGAAAACTCAAGTTATATGGATTCTAGTTTCTAATAAGGTCATAAAAAACAAAACCAAAAAAGTGTTATACAATATGATATACACCATTGAAGGCTTAAGTTGTCTTTTGTGGGTGTGTTGTCTATGTGAAAAGAAAACTCTCACGCGTGCAAAACGCAATCACACGCTCGAGCTCACGCCACGCCACGTATTTATGAATTAGTAGGACCATCTCACCTTGCATGCGACGTATGGGCTTTAATAAGATTCATTGGGTTCAGAGAAGTCTATTATCATTGGGCTTCGAAGAAAGCCCGTTTCAATATCTCCGAGGGTGTGATTATTGTTTTTTTTTTCTTCCTCAAAATTTCATATTTGTATAATGCATAAGAGAGATTATATACTATATACTAATTATTTTGATGCCGATGAAGATAATAATATTAATGATCTTTGAACGGTAAATACTATACAAAATAAAAATTGTAAAACTTGTGGTGGCGGCGAGATCTTGATTGAATCATCTTCGCTTCGCCGCTTGGGCGGTGATCGTCGTCATCGTCACTAGTTACTGTGATTAATTATTAAAAAAAAAAAAAAAAAATTGCAAAATCGAGTATCGTCGTCTTCTGCTTCCTTCTCCACTATCTAACTCAGGCGGAGCTTTTTTACTCTTCCTCTCTCACTCTTTGGACGACCATGGCGGCGGACGACGGCGACCCCTCAAAATTCGCTGCAATTTACGACTCATCCTCTCCGTCGCACCCTCTTCTCTCAAAACCCTCCACGTCCGCTCTCGATTCTCCTCGTCGAAGTGATCCCGAGTCCGACCCAACTCAGTTCCTTCAGATCTCATACAATTTTGGCCCCAGACCTTTCAAGGACATCCCTTTCCTACTTCTCTTCGATCTTCTCGTCCTCTCCACCTTTGCTTTTGGTATCTTCTCCGTTTTCCATAGAAACAGCGATTACGGTAGCTCCTCTTCTTCCTTCACCTACGATATCACCTCTTCCTCCTGCGTCAAAAACTCCACCTTTGGGAATAATGCTTCTTCGAGTGTCATGTACGGTTTGCTTTCTTCGTCTGATTCAGTCTTTGAGAAGAATTTGATCTGGACCCTTGTTGTAACGCTCATTTTAAGCGCGCCCTTTTGTTTTAGTGTCCTGCTTTTGCTTAAACACTACACTAAGCAGATCGTTTATGCTTGTTTGCCTCTCTTTGTCCTTTTCCCCATCTTTTTCAATGTCTATTGGTTTGTCGCTTGTACTCTTAGCTCTTCTTGTAGTCACTCCCTCCCTCTAGCTTACAGAATACTTGTCCTAGTCTTCGTTTTCTTAGTCATCGGGATCATTGTCTGGATCATTGTAGCTAATTGGCACAGAATTGAGCTCACCATCCAAATCATCGGTGTTGCGTCCGATGCATTGTCCAAAAACTTGAAGCTTTTTCTTGTCTTGCCATTGCTCACTCTCGGGTTAGTGGTGTATTATGCACCCATTGTGGTGTTCTTGGTGTTTGCAAGGTTTAATGGCAATTTTGTGCCGCGGGAGTTGGATGGTGATTACTTTTGTGAGTGGAAGGAAGATTCTTGGGTTCCTGCGTATTACGCGCTTGCCATTTTGACGATGCTCTGGTCTCTTGCTGTAATGGTGGAAATGCAAGTGTATGTGATAAGTGGAGCTATTGCTCAATGGTATTTCTCCAAGGAAGACTCAATCCCTAAAAAATGCATCCGGAGTTCTTTGAGGTGATTCGCCGCCACTTCATTGTCTCTTTTATTCTTGTTGTCAATGATTTTGCTGTGCACTTTTTTTTACTGTCAATGGTGCTCTTAGTTGGAATATATGCTTGTGTGATCTCGGGAATTCTTTGCTTTGAGGTTTCTTAGTTGTGTTTCCTCGTGAAGTATACGTCTTGGTTCAGTCCTCACATCCAAAGTATTCAGTGATTCTAGGTCATAGTATTCATAGTCTAGGCTTTATGGAATGGATACAATCCATCATCTTATCTCGTTTGCTACTTAAAATGTGAAAGTTTCGATAAACAGTGGTATTTTCTGAAGGAGATTATAGTCAAATTTGCACTTGTCTCAAACAACCTGTTGCGGTTTCTCTTAAAGCGTGTGTGATTCTTACTCTTTTCTTTCATAATTCTATACTCTTTCAGGAACGCATTTGGTCAATCCTTTGGTACAATATGTGTATCAGGACTTCTCATCTGCATTGTTCGTGTGGTCCGGGCAATTGTGGACAATGCAAGAGAAGAGAACCCACAAGGCATGGTGAATTTGGTTCTCCGTTGCTGCGCAAACGCATTACTCGGAGCACTAGACTATCTCAACAAGTTCACCATCAACTTTGCAGCAATAACAGGCGAAGCCTATTGCACCTCTGCGAAAATGACTTACGAGCTGTTAAGACGCAACCTACTGTCAGCTGTTTTTGTTGAAACAGTTTCCACCAGAATCCTAACCGGAATTGTCTCTGTCCTCTCAGCCGCATATGCAGTCGCGGTAAGTATTAATAGCATCTGCTTCTCACCAACCAAACATATAGAATAATAGTGTTAATATAGTTTTTTTGGGGTATGATGAAAAGCAGACATGGGGAGTTCTGAGAGGAGTGAGCAACCTGGGAAAAGATTCGTACTTGGTGGCTATACTGGCATGGGTCTTACTGATAGTGATCTTGGCGTTCTTTGTACATGTTCTAGAAGATGTGATAGACACAATATATGTATGTTACGCGATAGATCGAGACAAAGGGGATGTATGTAAGCAGGAAGTTCACGAAGTATATGTTCACTTGCCAATCAGCAGAAGCACAAGATCGCCTCTGATCCCAAATGCACTTTAATGCATAGGATAACATGACATGATCCAACGTTACTGCTTGTTGTATTTGTTTTTTTTCTGTCTTTTTTTTTTCTACACACTATTGTAAATTCTCCAGAGTAGAGAGAGTGAATCTGGTGGAACTGTGTTCTTTGGTTGCGGGGTTTATATTGACGTTTTTGTAGAGTTATTGGGGTAATCTTGAATAATAATAAAAAATTAGGAATTTATACATTTATCCGTGAGGCGGTCTGGTTTCTATCTTTTACTTATTTAGAAAATGTCAACTTGTATTGCTAATTTATCAAAAAGAGCCAATGTAAGTAATGTGGTGAAAATTAAATAAAAGGAAAATTGTTGGGGGTGTGAAAGGAGAGAGAAAGAAATACAAGGGCTGTATTTAAAGAGAAACTCACAACAACAAAAGAGATACCCAAAAATCTAAATCTTAGACTAAAGGTTCCTTCCTTCCTGACTTTCTCTCTACGACAAATTTTGTGAAGCTCTTTGGACGACGACGACGACGACACAATGGTTCTCGAGGTGATTATTTCGAATTCCTTTTGTTATCTCCCTTCGATTTCTTCGTTTGATCTTAATGTTGGTTTGCTTAATTTTGATCTTGTTGTGTAGGCGACTATGATATGCATCGACAACTCGGAGTGGATGCGAAACGGAGATTACTCTCCGTGTAGGTTACAGGCTCAGACGGAAGCTGTTAATCTTCTTTGCGGGGCTAAAACCCAGGTTTGTCTTAACTTAACGCATCTCACTTTTGGATTCGATTTTTAGGGTTTTTGGGTTTGCCTCTGAGATTTTGATTTAAGGGATTTTTCGATTTTGCAGTCAAATCCGGAGAATACGGTGGGGATTTTGACTATGGCTGGCAAAGGAGTGCGAGTTTTGACTACTCCTACCTCTGATCTTGGCAAAATCTTGGCCTGTATGCACGGTATGTCTTTTTGTAATCTTCTTCTTAGAACATTAATCAATTTGTCATCTGTGTCTCTTTTTATTATAGGAATCATTGAGTTTAATCCTACTTGCTCCATCTTTTTTCAGGCCTTGATGTTGGAGGTGAGATCAACTTAACTGCGGCTATCCAGATTGCTCAGCTTGCTCTTAAGCATCGCCAAAACAAGAATCAACGCCAACGGATTATTGTTTTTGCTGGAAGGTACTCTCACTTTCTTTCTTGTATGCACTGCACGCTCACTGACTAGGTTTTGTATTAGTTTATCTGATGTTGTTTTTGTGTTGTACTTTTCTGCTTTTTAGCCCTATCAAGTATGAAAAGAAGGCCCTCGAAATAGTTGGCAAAAGGCTCAAGAAGAATAGTGTCTCTCTTGACATTGTCAATTTTGGGGAAGATGACGATGAGGAAAAGCCTCAGAAGCTCGAGGCCCTCCTTTCCGCTGTCAATAATAATGATGGTAGCCACATTGTTCATGTTCCATCTGGAGCTAATGCTCTCTCTGATGTGCTCCTCAGGTACCATCCTCTTTTCAACTCTACTTTTCTAGTTTATGTACACTGTTAAGTGATGGAACAGTCTAGGTTGCCATTGCATGTGGTTTGGTGTGTTTTGAACTCTGATGTCTGGCCTTTTATCTATACTGCAAAATTTGGCTGTTAGATCTATCAATTAAGAACATTGACTTTATCTGGTAACTGGTTAGATTATTTAGACCGGAGTTATTACCGTGGCGTCTGTGACTGTTAATTTTCTTCTCGGTGTGTTGACTATTTAATTTTCTTTCTTCAGCACCCCTGTATTCACGGGTGATGAGGGTGCAAGTGGGTATGTTTCTGCGGCTGCTGCAGCTGCAGCAGGTGGGGACTTTGACTTTGGTGTGGACCCAAATATCGATCCAGAGCTTGCTCTTGCCCTTCGGGTCTCCATGGAGGAGGAGAGAGCAAGACAAGAGGCTGCTGCTAAGAAGGCAGCCGATGAGGCAGGTCAGAAGGACAAAGATGGGGACACAGCCTCTGCCTCTGCCTCACAGGAGACAGTTGCCAGGACCACTGAGAAGAACGCTGAACCAATGGTTAGTTGTTACTCTTTTTGTGCGCTTTTATGTTTCTATAGTGTGTGTAGCATTCTTACATAGCCACAGGTGGAGAGAGTGTTTATCATACAGCCTTTTAACTATCAAAGTTTTTGTCGCAGGATGAGGACAGTGCGCTGCTAAATCAGGCAATTGCTATGTCTGTAGGTGATGTTAACATGTCAGAAGCGGCTGATGAGGACCAGGATTTGGCTTTAGGTAAGTATAGCTGTGTGGTATAAGTATAATCATGGCAATTAGAAGATAAAACGGATACCTTCCTATGGGTGATGTGATGAAAGAGCCTTATATTTTGTCTTGATCCATGTGCAGCTCTGCAAATGTCGATGAGTGGGGAAGAGTCAAGTGAAGCTACAGGTCCTGGTAGCCTCTTGGGAGATCAAGCCTTCATATCGTCTGTGCTCTCATCGGTAAGCTTTACTTGAACTAATCAGTCATCGTAATAGTTTGGATTTTGAAAGAGAAATTAGTATAGTCCTAACTGTTTGTGAACACGCACAGCTTCCAGGAGTGGATCCAAATGATCCAGCGGTGCAAGCGCTGCTAGCGTCTCTGCCAGATGAATCAAAGGTGCGGCTTTGTTGTTGTTGATTTTTCTTTTCTTAATTTGGTAAAGAAGGTTCTGATATTGAAAATTAAATTTTGGTTGAAATGGCAGCGGAATGAGGCGGAAGAGAGTACTAGCAAAGGTGAGGATGAGAAGAAGAAGTAAGGAAGGAAGGAGCTGAAGACGTTTCATGCATGGCTCTCTCTCTCTATAAAAGAAAACAATTCCTCTTGTTTCTTTGGTTTGATAGAAGATTGGGAACTGGGTTTTTAAATTAATCTCTCTGCCTTGTGACCTTTGTTTATGATCTCTCGCTTTCTCTATGATGTTGTTGTTATTGTCTACTTTCGTCCAAGTCTAATTGGGCTTTGGGTCAATGGGCTCTCTTAGAAAGTAAGCCCATCAGTTCCGATTGGAGTTAGAAAGTGAGCAGTAAATTCGTAATGGGAATTTTAATCAGAAGGACGTATGTATGGGCTTACAACAGGCTCTTTAGATGGAATGAAAATGGGAAACAAGCATAAACACTTCCTTCTCGAAAAAAAAGAAGTACAATTTACTCGTAAATCTACTCTTCCATTATTTATTCCAGTGACACAGCCTATATAGATTAAAGATTCTCTTGTCATTATCAAAAAGTAGAAACTAGTTTGTGTTTGAATACAGTTGTTCGGTTATGTGTGTACTCTCGGCTATTAAACATTCGCAACTTCGCATATATCAAGTATGGCAATTGCAAACTGTAAATTTGATAATTAACATATATATATATATATATAAACTACGCAAGTGGAAGTGCTAAATTTATTTCAATAGAAAATGGAATGGAACTTTCAAGTAGGCAATTGCGACCGTTAAAGACTTTTTTTGGGGAAAACTTGGTGACGAAATTTATTTATTCCCTTTTAGAGCAAGATAGGGAAAGACAAAACCCAAAAAAAAAGAGAGAGTCACAAGACTCACAACTATAACATTAAGAAAAGAGGAAAATTTAGTAGAAGCTTCTATTGCATCTACCTAACACCTTTGAAAAAGTCGTTTTTTTAATAATTTATACTATATATTATATATTTTGAAAGAAAAAAAAAAAAAGCAGAAGAAGAGGCAGGTGCGTCTGTCTTGTTCACTTGTGTGGTCACCTTTTGTCCTTTTCCCCTTTTTCCTTATCTTCAGTTCTCACCACTCTCTTCCTCCCTCTCCCATCTCTTTCATCTCCAAATATCCTATGTAATTTTTAATCTCTCTTTTAACTTTCAAAAATATAACACTGCCACGGTAAAAACTGTAAATCCTGATACTCGAAACTATATTGGATTATATTTGTATTATCAAGGAAAAAAAATCATTTTGGGATTTGAGATGAGAACGTACGTATTAAACAGGGTTTGGTAGCGTTGAGTTGAGGAGATAAACAAACATGCATGTTTAACACCGATTTTACCAAACATCTTACGATAGAACATTAATGTTTTACGTTACGAGTCCCTCTTTCTAATTTCAAGCATGTGGCTACATTCAATGAAACTATCTTTGTACATATTGATATGCATGCATGTGTGTGTATACATATGTATGCTTGTTACGCATGTGTGTATTTGAGATGCATTCATGTATGCATATGTGGGATCGCAAGTGGACAAAAGATGAGAAAAGGTTGGTATATAGGTTGGTAGGGAGATGGTTAGTGAGAAATAAATTGAGTTTGGTAGAAGAAAGGGTCCATTGGTTGTTGCTTCCTTCATTTATGGTTTTTAGTTTTTTCTTTCCTCTTATATATATCTAACATTAAGTTTCCCCCTACCTTCTCTCTTTTACAACTTATCTACTTGTGCCAAATTAATTACAAACCTCACTTTCCACACTTGTCATTAAACATTTGATTTCCACGTTCTTCCTAGATCTTTTAATTTTAGAGATTATAACAAGATATCATCTCCTTATAATCTAAGTATTATGTGATGAAGCATCTTGCCATACTTATAACCTTTTCTCCTTATATGGCTTATCTCCAACATTGGATAATGAGTTTTTCAGGCAACAAACCTCTTACCTCATGCATTGACTAATCTCAGTCGTATAAAATTTTATCATTAGGCCACGGTTTCGAAATATTCTTATTAAATAGAGATCAATCTCTATATCGATCGGTTTAACATTTCAAATTATTAAATTTTAACTCTTCTCTATTTCTCTATGGAAAATTCATCACGGATCGATCTGTCTATATAAAAATTATCTTTTGTAATGAAGTTTCATAATTTGTAAGAAAAATATATTCTATATATTAAATTCAACAGTGAAGTTTTTTGTTCACATACAAAGTGAAGATTTACCTTCTCTAGGCAAAAGTTTTGTACAGTTACGCCTAAAAAAATATGAAATTATTTCATCTCCAAGCTTCGAAAACCCAAAAGAGAAGTGGTCGTCTCTTTCTTCGCCAACCCTAAAAAATCGAATCCATTGCTCATGATGTCATTACCCTTGATGATACTCCCGCTGCTACCTCCAACTACATCGCATCTCATTCTTCCGCATCTGCACTCCATGCCGTTTACCATCCCTAAGCTGCACTTGAAACAACGTGGCGTTGTTGACTTCCCGCGTCCCACTAAGCCTTGACGGCGATCAACATCATCAGGAAGACTGATTCTGAGCTCAAGATTCAAATCTGGGAACTTTTCT
>NC_025695.1:233663-245743 GCF_000633955.1 Camelina sativa | reverse complement strand
CCTAAGCTGCACTTGAAACAACGTGGCGTTGTTGACTTCCCGCGTCCCACTAAGCCTTGACGGCGATCAACATCATCAGGAAGACTGATTCTGAGCTCAAGATTCAAATCTGGGAACTTTTCTTCAACTTGGCACTCGTTTTTCTCCTCTTTGAACGTAAGCATTGAGATTTTCTCTGACTTCCCCGGAAAACTTACAGTTTCTTGGAACGTTTCGACCTTTGGAGCAGAAGCGAAGGAGATATTAATGGTGTTACTCGTAACTGGTTCTACTTGTGTAGGTTTAGAATCTTGAGAAGCTGATGATTCTTGGATTGGTCTATGAGTCGTTGGATCAATCCCTCTGTTTATAAGCTTTCTTCTTATATGTGTGTTCCAGTAGTTCTTAATCTCGTTATCTGTTCTTCCTGGTAATCTCCCGGCAATAAGCGACCATCTATATATCAACAATTAAATAATATCCTATCCTTTAGACTTTGGAAATTGATTAAACGTACCATATACTATAGTTAATTAATTAAGTCCATATATAGAGACTTATAATTAATAAAGGTGTATACTCACTTGTTGCCAAGAAGGCTATGGAGCTTGATGATGAGTTCGTCCTCTTCCTCGGTGAAGTTTCCACGCTTAAGGTCAGGCCGGAGATAGTTGATCCACCGGAGACGGCAGCTTTTACCACACCGAAGAAGTCCAGCGGCTTTGGGAAGAGATCTCCAGCAGCCTTCGCCATGAGCTTTAATGTAAGCTACGAGCCTCTCGTCCTCTTCTTTCGTCCATGCTCCTTTGTTTGTGTGAGCTTTCTCACAACATGGTGACCTTCCCATACTTTTTTTTTTCTTTTTTTTTCTAGAGATCTTATTTCTTGATGTATTGATACAAAATCTTATATATAGACAATATGATCAAATTCTTCTTGTTATTTTATATATATTGGGGATTGTCTTTTATTGATGAGGGTTTTGGCTAGCTAAAAGGGTATAAAGGGATTAAGTTGTTTTTTTTTTGTCTAGTGGAAGAGGATTGAAGCATTTGGTGGGGCACTTGGATTTTGGGGTTTGGTTGAAGGTTCAAAGCTTTGGTGTATAGTTTATATAGGGTTTTGACTTAAAGCTAGACAAGGATATACATATATATATATATATATATATATATTGCTTCTAGATGATAGGGGAGGAGAGAGAAAGAGAGCTGAACTTGTAATTGCTTCTAGATGTGAGTTGGTGGGATGGATTTGAATGAGTAGTGTATGGTGGCCTTTCGTTTTGGTACAATAAGTGAGAAGCTTGACATATATGGCATCATGGTCTTTTGAGAAAGCTATGACATTTTAAACAAATCATGACAACAATTTAATATTTTAGAAATGTTTATTAAAGAAATTTCATGTGCTTATTTACAGACGTACAGTAATCGCTACAGTATATAATTACATAATAATAAATTATCTAGCGACTTTGTGTTGATCTCTTCCTTTTTTACATTATGCGAATTTCTTTTAATGTGTACAAAGTATAGTATAGATAAGCAAATTTTGAAGATATAAATATATATATGTCAATTCACGGTGTTTATATTTATTGAGAGACAAATGGATCTTTAACTTCAACCCATTTAATTAGTACAACTAGTAAATATTTGTTTTTTGCAACTCGTAGGTACTCGCAATGACGTTTGCAATAAGACTAGTAGGAAAGAAAAGAAAAGAAAATAAAAATTACAGCATATGTAGAAAACCTGAAATTCAGTATAACCTAAAGTTTGTCAATGGCTTTTACCGCCAGATATATATTGGTCACAAACAAAAATTTGGTCTAACTAAAGAAAGGTGATACTTAAAAATAATTTGGTAGCAGCAATAATGAAGAAGAGGGATAAATTTAAGTTGTGGAGGTAGGTGGTAAAGTTAATGAGTGTTTTTGGACAAGTGCAGGTCAACTATAGTAAGGTTTTGTACTAGTCAACAGTCTTTTCTCTAATATATAGACTGCACTGGATTTAATTATTGATTTTTCTTTTTCCTAATCAATAATAAATATATCTAGATCTAAACCCTAATACACACAATCACTCGCTAATTAAACAAAGCATTATCAAATAACTAATTATATGTGTGGACATGGTAACTTATATACATGATTTTCAACTAATTTCTATCAGATGACTAGCACTTCATGTTTAAAATATGTGTGTGTGATGATGCTCATATTTCTTTAATATTTTCAGTATAAAACAATACAACAAGAACCACCAAGACAAATACATATATATTTATATAAAAATATGAGAATCTGAATAAAAGAATGAGCTAGCCTTCTAGAACCTTGAATTAATATTTCTGGTTTTCTCTAACCAACTTCTTATTAGTATTAGAGACTTGAAAAACCAAGACTTAACAGATATTTTTTTGGGACAATGTTAACACTTTTTTATCTGGACAGCTAGATCGGATCTATTAGTTTTGTATAGTATATTTTTAGAATACGATCGATAGCACTATAATAATCATACCTGTTCCTGTTGTTGTAATTTCGTATGCCAGAAAAGAATTTGAACAACGGAACACAAATAACATTATCATGAGAGAATAAATAAATTAGAGTATCTACTGTTCATGTATATATAATATGGTTACCAGTATGTTAAAGAAAAAAGTTGGAACTATATTGTGAAATTTGGTAAGTTAGGTGGAAAAAAATGTGAGTAGAAACGAAAATAAATAAATGGTTTAATTGAAAAAGATGGAAAAAAACGAAAAAGAGAGAAAGAGAGAGTAGTTGAATTTCAATTTGTTTAATAATCATCTATTGGTATACAATCAATCACTCACCACCTCATGCATGATGATGGATGGCTCTCTTCTAGAAGGGTTAGGTTCTCTCAGCTACAGGCCAAGATTCTTCAAATCAGCAACAAAAGTTAAATTCATTTACATATGAATTAAAATAAAACCACATATCACTTTTTCATCACATTCATTATATATATACCTTGATTAATTGAATTCTAACTCTCTCTCTTTAAAAAAAAAAAAATCTTTCAACTAAGTTAAAAGACTAATTCGTAGTTTTGTTTTACGAAAGATCGAGCGCATAAACACTATTAATATATGCGAAGCGTTATTTATCAAACCTCATGGGAATAGTTGTTATGGTGAATGATTCTATCTGTTGTTTTTCTTTCTTACTTATCTTAGACTAATAAACATATGAGTTTTTAACACTAATGGTATTGTAAATGACGTGGAAGAAATAGCGATGTGGCGATGATATAACAATTTGTTTTTTGTGTGTGTGTCAAATATAATAGAAGCGCTATAAGGATAATAATACTATAGTGTAGTGATTATTAATTTTGTCATTTTCTTGAAGTATTTTCTTAACTAACAAGGTCCGTATGCGGTTGGGGACGTGGGATTACTTCCACTTTTTTTTTTTTTTTTTTTTTTCTGATATTTAATTTTAACTTGGCATACTAGTTAGGGGCTATTGTTCAAATGGGCTTTGTGCCGTAAAAAATTTTGATATAGAGCCTTTCTGTCCGTACTTGCGGATTTAGGCTTTTCTATTACGCAAAATGACTGTTCTACCCTTAATTTTGCTCTGCATCATATTCTCCGTGCTCTGCAGTCTGCAACAATTTTCATCGTTCTCTGTTTGCTTTTAATCGATTCGCTTCAATAACACCGATCTCTGTCAAATCCATCACCACCATCTTCTTCACCCCTGATTCATAATACATCTCCGTCGAAAACACTATCTCCTCCAATAAATCCAAGGGGTTCAATTGATTGTGTTTTGAATAAAGAAATATAAACCCTAAGGGGATAATGTATTGTGAATCCAAGGGCTCTAATTTTAGGCAATGATCAAATCAATTAAGAACTTTTTTTATGAAACTATAACAACAAACTCAATTTTTTATGTGATTGTTTACAAAGTGAATCAAAACTTCCAATACATTTTCAGATCTAATATAAATTTCAAAATTACATATTTATGATTGATAACAGCGACTCCATCATCGACTCCTTGCCAACATCGACACCTTGCCATTGCCAACATCGACTATCATCATCACCATCATAGATTAGATTCCTCATCAACCAATTTCCATCATTCATTGTAGAGACCAAGAAAAAAAAAACAATTGCAGTAGAGGCGAGAGAGAGAATAGAAGATGGGGATAAGCTATATTCTCTGAAGATTTTTCCGGCGTGGACAAAGATCCAAATGATTATCTTCTTTGAAAGTAGTTTAAGAGCTGAAATTTTTATCCGATTGTGGGAGAGGCGAGAGAGAACAGCAGGAGAGAGAGAGTTGGTGTCATTTGTGAGCAGGATAGTTTCGTCATTTAGTAGTAAAAAAAAGCCTAAATCTATAATCACGGACAGAAAGTCCCTATTAAACAATACCCATCCAAAAAAATGCTTATCCCATAATTAACTCTACTAGTTAAGAGGTACGTAAATTAAGATTTTTATCACACAATTGTTTGGCGCATCCCAAGAGAGAGGCAAGTGAATCAACTGTGGTGTAGAATTTTTGAGACACTCCATCAATGCTTGAAAGAGTGACTCGAGAAGGCATTTTCCTTTCAACAGCTGCAGTTTCTTCAAGAGACTGCACATAAGGGGCAGCATTTAGATGTATCAAATTCATAAATTAAGATCCCAAAAGAGGGACATGCAACGTTTGAGTTAGCTATCAGTTATAACAGTCAATGGTAGAAACTAAGAAAAATCTAGCCCATAAATGTATTATGACTGGATAAGTCTCAGAAAAACTAATTTGAAAAAAGAAACTTACATTATCCGCGTGAAGTATCAAGACGGAAATCAATGCATGCAAAACAGAGAGCTGCGAAGTTGAGAGTAAAACCATGGAGTTTTCTCTCTGCATGTAGCTCAACATTTCCTCTGTTGTTGTTTTAGATGACTTCCACTCAGAGATATCCCAAATATCAATACCTAATTCAGCCCTTATTTGCTGAGTGTCGAACAAACAGTGCCCCAAAGCCATACTTAGGTCCTCATTAGTTTTCTGTTTATATATCTCCCAAACAGAAACTGGAAAAGCTCTTTGAATGGACCAGTTGGGATGTTACGACTCTCAAGTTTTCCTTGTAGATGACAGTATAGATCGCTGAAAATCATAGGCATCAACTCCTTTTCTCCACTAGCAATAAAACCCATATGGATTATAAGTAAAATGTGACATGAGAACGAATAATCAACGATAAAAGGAAAAGCATTGTCAATTGTAGATTAAAAAAAACTAAATGCGTTACTGAATTTAAAAATAAGCAAAGGCATGCTGGAAAAGCAAAAACATAAGGAACAAAGGTCTTATCTATAACCAAGTTTTGAATATTGAACAACTCAGAAAAGGCCGGTGGAGCACAAAGCTGTCACCATATTGGTAAACAGGCATCAAAATCAGATATGACAAGGCTTTGAAAAGGGCGTTGAAATGACCAAAGAAATAGATCGAGCCAGAAGAAAGGAAGGAACATACAATTTCTGATATGAGTTTGATCTTCCCAATTAAAACCATAGACAATGCTCCAGCGCCAGATGCTTCCAGTTTCACAATCACATGTACAATAAGCAACCTATTAATGCAAAAAATGAGCGACATTTAAATTTTCAAATTACAATTATCCGAAAGATGGAGGCCCCTAAGCAAAAGGTGTAAACTGGTAGTGAAACTCTACTGCTTATACTTTCTAAGTAAAACAAATGTGCGTTATAAATTTCAATAAACAAAGCTAAATTAGACGACCAGGTCAACGGAATACGTACCTTCGCTTGGAAGTTTATTTCACTTTCGGCATCTAAAGAAGAAACTGACCGGATAAGGCATTTTGAAAAGATATCTTTGGGATCTGAATCAGCTGTCCAAGTTATTTTGGGTGGAGATACTGCATTATATACCTTCTCTTTCGGCTCCACACATGGATTCGTCAGTGACTCCGCAAACAGCAACTTCTTGTACAAAAACATGTTGCAAGCCTTAATTTCCAAAACAGAAGACTGACACTGATATTTCAAAAACAATTTAGAAATTTCTTTCTTGCCTAAACTTCCAACCATCGAATCTTTTAGCTTAGACGCCTGTGATATAATGTTGGAAAATTGCTGCCACAACTATTTTGATGCCTTAAACTGTTCCAGCATATTCGTGTTCCAGCATATTCGCGTATTGGCCAGCCCCTTGCCAAAGGGTTTTCAGGATATCAAGTAATATTTTTGTGTATCTGGAGAAAGTTAAACCATAACGTAAATATTGCCGGCTAATATCATATAGAAATTCAGATTGATTAATAGATGATTTAAAAAGTATTTCGAGGTACCTATCGACAAAATCGGTTGCTCTCTCTACGTATTGCAGGATAGTGTGCAATAAGCGAGATTTATAAGCCCAGTCAGGAAATGAGGAGGCATCTTTGCCGAACTGTTTTATGTTGCCAGCATCTGAGTCTTCGTTTGAATCAAATATGGCAACTAAAAGAGCAGGCTGAAGATAAAGGATATTAAAATGAAACAATTTTCAGTATGGAGAAACTGGAGAATCTAAATGATTTCAAGAAGCACAATTGCGTAGCACAAACAGCAATTTAAATAGTCCTGTGACAAGTAAATCAAAGAAAGAATGGAAAGCAACCTGATATCTTGCCGCCACAGATAGTAGTTTCAAGGTGGACACGACTAGATCTTCATTTTGTCCCGATAGATCAAGTACGATCTCGGTAACTGAATTTCTTAAAACTGTAATCTAAATATAAAACCATCATTCATCCAAAGTCAAAGCCTGCAGAATATACTACATGAACATAAAGAGATAACAGATAAAAAAGACATAACTCTAACCTGTTTATTGTCTAGACCAAAGCCTGCATTGCTTACTATATAGAGTTGTAATGAATCTGCTTAGGCAAATAACTTTGACAGTACTTTAGCAGCAGAAACCTGTATCGTCTGAAGGAAATACTTGGTTTTCAGACATGTGATTGGTCAAAGCCTCAACTTCTACGAATTTGGATGAAGTCCATACAGGAATAGCTGCAACAACTGAGATTGGTTTTGTTGTAGATGACAGCATGGCTTGGTTAAATACAGGGAGAGCAGAATTATCGCAAACTATCAAATTCTACAATGCCTGGAAGGAATTGAGTATGACCACCCACATATATAAGTTAAAGAAACAGTGTTACAGATCCCAAAATATAGCTAGCCAAAGCAATACTCAATATCTGAACAATGGCTATTATCTATTCTTTTTATGTACTCGACGCTTTTACCTCAAAAAATTGGGAGAGTGTGGCGTTCAAAACATCCAAAACGGAGACTATAGCAAGTTGCCATCCTTCAATCTCTGCGGGTTCAACAAAACGGCTTGAACAAAGGTTCTGCCGCAATGGATACATATCATCAAATCAATTCAAGCACATCAGACTCTTAGGAAAGTAGAAGAAAGACTATTCCAGAGCATATTCAAACCTCTGAAGTTTGTGTAGTCGTACATACGATCCGGAACAGTGCACCGTGAACAGAGGCATCATGCAGCAAAATATCAAGGAGAACATCCCTCAGCTTTGTGGACAACTTACTGAATCTGAGACATGTTTTCATCAACTCAAGGACCTGCATACACCGACGGAAAAAACAGAGAATATATATTAAAAACTATGAAAATCTATTGACTCCAATAAGCTTATAACCACACTGTCGTTAGGTGGTAAATACAGAGGGTGAGCTATAGCTAATGATTAAGGCATACCTTTAGTGTCACTTTCCAACGCATATTTCCATGATTGTATTTCCAATACTCATGACTAGCAAGAATATACTGTAGCGAGAAAACGACTAGACCAAAAACTACATCATTTTCTAGTCTCCCTTCCAAAAGTTGCATGGTAAATTTCTGAAATGCAAGATACAAAAACAAATAACATTATGGAATAAATGTGACAGGCGGCTAAATACACAGAGAACCAAGAAATATCCAACAACTGTGAGCCCACAATCATGTAGATTACGCAGAAAGAGTAAGAATGAAGTTAGATAATCACAATTTTGCAAAGTCTAGAATGCAGCCAGATAATGCACAAAACGATGAAGAAAATTTGAAAATTGTGCATCTTCGTCTATCTAAGCCTTGTTTATACAAAGAAGTATTCCTCCAAAATAAAAGCTTTAAAACAGTACTTTAAATAAAGATGTATTCCTCCAAATAAAAACTTTTAAGACAGTACTTTCAATAAAGTGCCTCATTAGAAACAATAGGATGGAAAGACACGGCACGTGATGGATAATATTATGACAGGCATTTGCTAGAAAAGGAATACCGAAGACAAGATACTATATAGAAGGATAACCAAGTGTATCTCCACGATCGGAAAATAAGCTTTTGTTTTATTAATAGCAATTGTATACACAACTATAGATGCCCATATGTGTTAAGACATTTGAAACTAGGAGAGACTGGAAAAATAGGGAACAACACAATCACAACTTACAGGAATGTATGAGAATACACTTTGTACACTTTAGTAGGCACTGGCGCTCTACGTAATACTGAAGCAGTATCTTCAAGAATAGCATTGGAACAGAAGGACAGCAAAAGAGTAGGCAAGATCTTTCCACGAGGATAACAACATTTCACTATAGAACTTACTACAAAGAATATAACGTAAATAATGTAACCACATCACCACAAAGAATTTTGAAAGGAAGCTACTAACCACGTCAATGAATTCTTGAGCAACGGAGTCGGTAGTTCCATAATCCTGATCCATAGATCTTTCCACGAGGATATAAGATTGGATTTCATCTAGATCCTGGCCAAGATTACAGAAATTTTAGAAAAAAGGTGTTGTTGCCCACACAACTTACATCATCATTATCACTCACTCATACCCCTGAGCCTTAGTCAAGGTAGCAATAATTCGAAATTAAAGCACAGTTTACACATGAAACAAATGATATGAATGTGTATAATTGAAAAATCTATGGCTTTGAGGCCGATATGAAAAAGCCAATATAGTTTTCTTTACGTGTTCAATTGAAATTTAAGAATGGGAACAAAAAAAACTAACCAGATGAGAGCTGATTCGAAGCGCTTTATCTTTCACCAACTGGTGCTCCTTAATCTTGACTACATACGAATTCAAAGCTTCTTCTGATTTCTCACTCGGTGACTTGAACATCGACACAGTTCCGACGAATCACACGTGGTTTTCCTCCAACTTCTTCACCTGAAATTGAGATAACAAACCAAAATTTGTATCACACACCAAAACCCAAATCGCATTAAAGTATACGAAGAGGAAGAGAGAGATTACGATGGGTTGAGAAAGGTCATCAGAGAGAGAAGGTCG
This sequence comes from Camelina sativa, assembly GCF_000633955.1. Taxonomy (NCBI): domain Eukaryota; kingdom Viridiplantae; phylum Streptophyta; class Magnoliopsida; order Brassicales; family Brassicaceae; genus Camelina; species Camelina sativa. The sequence continues at coordinate 236,363 of NC_025695.1, read as the reverse complement.
GTGAGAAGAGAGTCAAAAGGATCCCACCAGAGAGACGGATCGACGGATTTAGGGTTCGCCATTGAAAGACCAGTTCCAGAGCGCTTTAAACCCTAAAAAAATATATTTTAGATTTTAATTTTTTTTTAAGTAAGCGGAAAAAAAAAAAAACATAACTAATCACTTTGGGCCGCAAATACGAGCACTACAAAAGCCCTTAAGCCCATTGGGCGATTCTTGGATAGTCGAATATACTTAAAACAGTGAAGGCCTATATTTAAGAAAGGCCTCTCGCCCTTTATTCTTCTCTTCTCCGGCTCCACCACCACTCTAACAAACTTTTTCTGGCGCCAAAATCACCTATGACTTCGTCTTCTTCCTCCTGACTGTGTGTGAGGTAAACTGTGTTTATGGGCGACGATTCTGTTTCATGTGTAACCTGTGCTTTAATCGATTACACATTAAACCGATTCTGTTTTTTTACTCTTTCACAGTCGCGATTGCAAAATTAGTGTCCCAGTTTGAATGTTCACTTCGTCTTCTCCACCAAGATTGGTAATACTATCGATCCTCAATTCGGATACTTCTTGTGCTTCCATGTCATCGATCCTCACCTTCTATGTTTTACTCTCACAGGCCACAAAAAAAAGAGAAATCTCGCAGTTCTTGGTACGGCTTGAATCGATCCGTCGTCTTCTCCACCACCGAGCTGGGTAATCAATCATCAATCCCTTAATTCGAACTTTTTTCGTTATTCCATTGCATCGACCCTCACCTTCGATATTTTACTCCATCACAGTCAGCTCGATTGCAAAGAAAACAAAAAATCTCCCAGTTCTTGGTACGGCTAGATCAATTCGTCTTCTTTACCGATATGGGTAATTTATTAATCCCTTAAAATCGAATAATTTTAATTCTTGTTTTTGTATCGATAGTTGGCGATTCCCAAAAAAAACAAATCTTCATCTAAGTCTTTTTGTCATTGATTCGTATAATGTGCTTAATTGACCATTAGCTTTGTTGAGTTTTTTTGGTTGAACTGGATTGAGCATTAGCTGTGCTGATTGATGTGTTATTCTCTCATAGAGTTCATCCTTAGACTTTTGTGGTTCTCTTTTTCATTGATCACAGATTCATGTTATGTTATTATTAGAATGATACTAGCATTTGGTTCAACTTTTTGATTCAATGACCTCATATGTATATAGGTTTTCGAAGTAAATTGAGAGTACTTGACAAAAAAATGCAAACTTGGAGAGTCAACATATATAGCCTCAACAGTCTGCTCGCCTTGCTGGCCATAGCGACTTGTTTCACCAGTGTATGTAGTCTTGGTGTTCTTCTGTACCAAGCCGGGATTAACGACCACTGTAGGACAGGAACGAGGTTTAAGATTTTAATCGCGCTGCTCTGGACATGCCTCATCATATTCCCTTTCTGCTGGTCCGGCTTTATACTTGCCTACTGTAGGAGAAGAACGAGGTTTGAGAGTGATTATCGGAGAGCTTCATACAATCACAACATCTACCAGATCAAGAAGAGCTGTGCCCAAGTCCTCACTATGAGCTTCTTCACGTATCTAGATTACTATCTAGATGCTAATAACCTACTATGGACGAGACTGATGTGCGTAGCCTTCTATCTCCATCTTGTCTTCATGATGATGATTCTGAGAATGAGGGAAGACTTTGATGTTTGTTTTGGGTTTCTCGCCGCTTCGTTTGGGATGTGCTATGAAGCTTCTGAAACTGTCACAGAGAAGCTATTTCTAGGTCTTGTCACCTTACTGTTGTGCTCATTTAAAAACTACATGATAGGAGGAAAGAGTACAGGAGTGCTACGAGTGCTACGAGTGCGTCGTCCCTCTAAGGCTTCCCGTTTGTTAATGGCCAGCGAGACCCTTCTGCCATCAGGAAACGACTTTGAAAACACTTTATGTGACTACAGGACAAGTATCTACCTCATGGACAATTTGCTGGTAGGTTGTGCAATGGTCACGTTCCTCGCCAGCTATGGGACTTTTGGGATTATTATATTCAAAGACTCGGAGGATATTACATCTTACTCTGTGCCCTTTAAGCTAGTGTTACTATGTTGGACGGTTTACATCCCCATATATGGTCACCAGAAACGTAACGATCCAGGAGACGAGAAAAAAGAACCAGTTTATTTCAACATCTACATGTTGCTGAAAAGTTTTGGGCAAGTTGTTACGCTAGGTCTCTTCACGTATCTGGACAAGTATCTGCTAGCTGAAGACAAAATATTGGCGGTCATAATAGTTACTGGGTTTTATCTGCATGTCCTGTTTGCTATGGTACTGTTTCGTGCCAATGAAGACTACGATTTTGCCTCCAGCTGTTTAGCGGCTGCTTTTGGTGTATCCTACAATCATACGAAGGGGTGGGGGACCTTTGGACTAGTCATTGTGACGGTAATTCTGTGTTGTCTGAAAAATTACCTGGTAGGAGGCAGAGGTGTCAAGTACACCACGAATGCTGGATCGTTGCTTCAAGGTCAGAACAAGCGTAATGCTCCAGATGAGAGGAAGCCAATAACTCATAGTTCAAAAAAAAAGAAAGCATGAAGGTAAAATACTTGTGTTTATAATCCTGCATTGCTGTGTATTCATTGAATTCGTCTTATGTGGTGATGTGTAATGGATGCAGGATAAGGTCAGAAAAAAGCGTGATACACCTGAAGAGAGGAACTCATGGTTCA